>NW_010360565.1:1192417-1199174 GCF_000414095.1 Morus notabilis | reverse complement strand
CGGCGGCGATTCCGACCACCACGGACGGCGGTGCTCCGGCCAGAATCGAGCTGTGAAAATGGATGGGTTTTCTTCGTCTCGCTGCACTGAGTCCATAGGGACTGAAATCATCTCAATCGGAGGTCGGATGGCGGAGATATCACGACGGGAAGAAATGGGAATTTCGGAACTTCCGCCGGTGATTGCGGCTGATTCCGGCGGAGTTGGAGGGCGTGCCGCATGTCGTTGAACTCAGCTCGTCGAGATCTTTCTATTGACACCGGTGGTGTCAAAAATGGAGGTCGGAATCTTAACTTGAGTATTTGGCCATTGATGGTTTGTGTGAGAGAGAACGTGAGAGGAGAGAGAGAATGAGCGAGAATAAGAGAAAGAGAGTGCAAGAACCCTAAAAAATTCACTATATAAAGTATCTGATTAAGGCAAGATTACGTGCCTGATCTTATCCTCAATTATTTCCTCTAAACAGATTAAATTTATACTGATTAGAGGTAATTAGTTTAGCTCACGTAAGTTAATCTACTACTTACAGTCCAATATCAATTTCTGAATAATTCAATATTGTTTTATATTCTTACTCGCGTAATATTTCAAACTGTTTCAAGTCTTGAAATTAATTTTAGACTGAACAAATTCTAAATTTTAATTTTCTGTATTCTATCCCGAGAATGACGTTTCTGACAGTGTCAACTCCCGAGCTCATATTGTATCAATCTACTATAGGTATTTATCTTGTGACTTTAACCTAATTGTTTGGCAATTAAGGATTTTTTTCTTCTTTTAAAATGTCAGTGCGTTTTTTTTTATATGCCGCTAACATCGTGCTGTGCTTAGAGATTCTTGAAATTAAGATTCTCAAACTATACTTGTACTGAAAATTATTCTGCCTTAAAATACGGCGAGAATTTATCGATCGAATTTACTTGATCGAAACATGAACTTAACATGAAATTTGCTATGGAATTTAGGAATACATATATTAATTCCATAAATCCTCCATTCACAATATAACATAATATTTTCTAAGAAAATCCTTGGCTTAAAAATACATGAATTGTATTATTTAAGGTTTGAAATTTTCTCAGTCATTACAGCAAGTATGGGTCGACATCAGTGACAGTATTTGCTTCGATATCAGGCCGATCAAATGTTAAGTCGTCCAGTTCAGGTAGTTCAACTACTAACTTAACATTTCGTGATTCTGTATCTTGAACTATCATGACCTCGTCGACCAGTCGTCGCACATATAACTTAAAACTATTTACGACGACATGCCATTATTTGTGACGACACATGTTGTGGAAGGAAGGTTCTGGAATTCTTATTTGCAACGACACCTATAATGTCGTCGCAAATAATTTTTGGGGACCCGCCTAATTTCCCCGCCGTTTATTTTACTGAGGGAATACAAAATCACTTATTACGATGACACACATTAATGTCATTGCAAAAAAGTTGTCACTCACCAAAATAACCCATTTTGCTCGGGGGAAAATAAATAAATTAAATTTTATTTGTGACGATACATGTCATCGCAAATAGTTAACTTTGGCAAGATCAGCTAAAACTAGTTCACGTTCCTGCATTTTGTAAGATAAATGACTCAAATTTATTTTGGAAAAGTTATTTTGTGTTTTTAGATAAGTTGTTGTTTTCAGTTTTTAAGCAAGGGTTATTTTATGGTTTATCAGGAGTTTATAAATAAGTATTTTGTGTAAAGCTTTATGTGTGTGCTTAGAGAAAAGTGTATAGACAGAGTGCTTTTTTTCAAGAGAGAGAGAGAAAAGTGAGGAAAGATAGATAAGTGAGGAGAGATAGATAAGTAATGGTATAAGGGGTTTTAGGTAGAGAGAGAAAGTGAGAAAGTTTGTTGAGTATGTAATTCTGAAACTGTTAGTGAATTTTTCTCCCTCTTCCGTGGACGTAAGAAATTTTTCCGAACCACTTAAATCTTTGTCTTCTTTATTTTTCTATTGTTTTTGTTTCAGTTTTTTTTTCCTGCTGCGTGAATATAGAGGTGTGTTTTTTCTCAACACATTTATAATCCATTTTATAGAAGAACATGTATGTTCAAATCTACATTTTTCTTCTTCTCTTTCAAAGGTTTGTATAAAAAATGTCAGAAAAGTCTGACTTTCAGGTTTGATTAAATATTAAAAAAACAAAGGAAGCATAAGGCAAAAAAAAAAAAAAAAAAAAAAAAAAAAAAAAAAAAAAAAAAAAAAAAAGAGAAAAGAAAAAGAAAAAGAAAAGAAAAGAGTTTGTGTTTACTGTTGTAACTAACCTCTACTTAAAGCCTCTTTAACACCCTTTCTTTCCATAGCACATTGATATTATACCCTTGAACACTTGAAAGTCCACAAAAATATCTTCCTGATCTTCACTTCATCAAATCCAAATGAAACTTCAGAACCCCACAAAGTCATGTGCTTTTTGGGCTACGCTTTTACATATCATTCTTCTTTACTCTGTTATCTTATTTCAACCTTCCATTACTATAGTCAGTGCATTAGGAAATGAAACTGACAGGATTGCTCTGCTCAAGCTTAAGGAATCGATATCAACCGATCCACACGGAGTTATGAGCTCGTGGAACGACTCCGTTCACCTCTGCAAATGGCCTGGAATTGTCTGCAGCCACCGGCACCAAAGGATCACAACCTTGGACTTGGAGGCTACAACTTGCGTGGAACCATGTCGCCTTACATCGGAAACCTCACTTTTTTGAGGTTCATTAACCTCAGAAACAACAGCTTCTTTGGTGAAATCCCGTGGCAAGTTGGTCATTTGTTTCGACTTCGACATCTCAATCTTAGTTACAACATGTTGGAAGGTAAGATTCCAGTCAACTTGAGCTCCTGCATAGAACTTACAGTATTAAGTCTCAGAACAAATAGATTTACCGGAATCATTCCCTCCGAGATTGGCTCCTTGGTTAAGCTTGTGTACCTTAATCTTGCCTCAAACAATCTCACTGGTGGAATCCCAGCTTCCTTGGGAAACCTTTCATCAATTAGTCAGTTTTCTCTGGCATATAACAATCTAGAGGGAACAGTTCCTTACGAGTTGGGGAGATTGAAAAGCTTAACTTTTTTCGCAATAGGGCCTAATAATCTGTCTGGTATGATCCCTCTCTCCCTTTACAATATATCCTCTATGGTCACTTTCTCGCTTACAGATAACGAGTTTTATGGAACTCTTCCTTCCAGCATAGGCCTCACACTCCCTAATCTCCAAACATTTACAATTGGTGGAAATCAATTCTCTGGCATGATCCCGGAATCATTTTCCAATGCTTCAGAGATTCAAATGCTTGACATTCCTGAAAACAATTTTGTTGGACAAGTTCCAACAAGCTTCGGGAATCTTCTAAATCTCCGGTCACTCGGTTTGAGTAACAATAATATAGGGAATTATTCAGCTAATAGCGTGGACTTTATTGCGTATATAGCCAATTGTAGCCAACTGGAAATGTTGGACTTGAGTCTCAACAACTTTGGAGGTGTCTTACCCAGCTCTATAGCCAATTTGTCAACCCAACTCAGTAGGCTTTATCTTGGAGTCAATCGAATATCTGGAAATATTCCCGCGACTTTGGAAAATCTAGTCAACTTATTCGTCTTGGGCATGACAGATAATCTCTTCACAGGTGCCATTCCTAATTCCTTAGGGAAGTTACAAAATCTGCAGATTTTAGATTTGGAATGGAACTCATTATCAGGAACAATCCCTTCATCCATAGGCAACCTCAGTCAAATGTTCCAACTCTACCTATCACATAACAAGTTAGAAGGAACCATTCCTCCAAATATTGTGCACTGCCAAAGTCTGCAACTCCTAGACCTTTCAAAAAATAGCCTAAGTCGATCTATACCCCAAGAAGTTTTTGGTCTTTCATCCTTATCTGTCTTACTCAACCTATCACGGAACTCATTGACTGGCAGCCTACCTGCGGAAGTGGGCAAGCTGAAGAATATCAATGCATTGGACCTCTCTGAAATAATCTGACCAATGGAATCCCCGAAACCATTGGAGATTGTGAAACTTTGGAATCCCTTTACCTACAAGGGAATCGTTTTCAAGGAAGCTTACCTTCTTCTTTGGCATCTCTAAATGGTCTTCGGTATTTAGATCTGTCATGAAACAACTTGACCGGACAAATCCCGGAGGCCATGCAGAAACTTTCTTCATTACAATATTTGAATCTTTCTTTCAATGATTTGGAGGGAGAAGTACCGAAGAGAGGCGTTTTTCGGAATACAAGTGCAGTATCATTGGTTGGGATTACAAAGCTCTGTGGTGGCGTATTGTGTTAGTTTTAAAGATGAAAAACAAGAGGAAGATATACGGGAATGCAAACTGGGAATTCTTATCATTCATGATGCATCAAGCTTACATTATATAAAAAAAGAAAAACTGAACAACTAACATAGTGGCCGAGAATCAAGCCATAAACTGCAACACGTCTAAACAAACTAACTACTTCCTAAAGACTAGGACCAACTCAAAACAAATAAATTGCAAGCATACAGAACACGTGGACATATTGAAGGAAACATAAAGAACATGTGGACACATTTAAGGAAGCATAAAACAATTATCTAACACGTGGACAAGTTGCAGTCCTAAAAGCATCTAACTAACACTCCTCCATGCATTAGGAGCTGCAAACTCCAAGTCTCTGCCTGAGAAGCTCGAACTTGTTTGCTGGCAAAGGCTTTGTAAAAATGTCTGCGAGTTGATTTTCAGATCTGCAATAAATGAGGCTCACTTCTCCTTCCTTCTGCACTTCTCTTAAAAAGAAAAATTTGATCTTGAAATGCTTAGTTTTTCCATGAAAAACTGGATTGTGGGAGATTGCAATTGCTGCCTGATTGTCCACAAATACCTCTGTCTCATTCAATTGCTTCAAGTGTAAATCACATAACAACTTCCTCAGCCACAATGCTTGATTCACTGCTGCTGTAGCAGCAACAAATTCGGCCTCTGCAGTAGACTGTGCTACAATCTCTTATTTCTTGGAACACCATGAGAAAAACCCTGATCCTAGACTGAAACAGTACCCAGATGTACTCTTCATGTCATCCACGGATCCACCCCAATCACTGTCAGAAAATCCCAACAACTTGAAATTTTGACACTTCTTGAACTTTACACCAAAGTCAATAGTTCCTTTGATATACCTAATAGCTCTTTTTGCTGCTTTAAGATGCACTTCACTAGCACAATGCATGAAACGAGAGAGAATGCTTACAGCAAAAAGGATATCTGGCCTGGTTGCAGTTAGGTACATTAGACATCCAATCATGCTTCTGAAATAGCTTTCTTCAACTTTGTTAGTCCCATCCTCTTTGCTCAAGCTCTCCTTTTGATTCATTGGGGTAGCCATTGCCTTGCAATCCTCCATATGAAACTTCTTGAGAATTTCCTTGGCATACTTTTTTTGACAGATGAAAACTTCATCTTCCAACTGCTTAATCTCCATTCCCAGAAAGTATGTCATTAGTCCAAGGTCTGCCATTTCAAAGATCTGCATCATTTCTCTTTTGAACTCTTCAACAAGCTTGCCATTGCCACCTGTGACTAAGAGATCATCAACATAAAGAGAGACTATAAGCAGATCATCTCCTTTACGTTTCACATAAAGAGTAGCCTCTGACATGCTTTTTTCGAATCCTAGGCTTGACAGATGCTTATCTATCTTGCTATACCATGCTCTAGGTGCTTGTTTCAAGCCATATAGAGCCTTCTTGAGCAAGTAGACCTTCTTCTCTTCACCTTGTTCCATGAATCCCTTGGGCTGTTCAACATAGATCTCCTCCTGCAAAATACCATTCAAGAATGCAGATTTTACATCTAATTGAAACACTTTCCACCCATTTTGGGATGTTATAGCTAGCACCAGCCGAATAGTGTCTAATCTAGCAACAGGGGCAAATGTATCCGAGTAATCAACTCCAAAAACTTGAGCATAGCCCTTAACAACAAGCCTGGCTTTGTGTTTGTTGATGGATCCATCTGCATTGAGCTTGGTTCTAAACACCCATTTCACTCCAATAACTTTTCTATCCTTCGGTCTATCAACTAGCTCCCAAGTCTTGTTCTTTTTTATCATTGACAACTCCTCCTCCATTGCCTTCTTCCATTTCTGGTCTTTAATGGCTTCTTCATAACCCGCAAGTTCACAAATGGCCACCTTGCATCTCTGATAGATATCATAGAGGGGTCTTGTTCCACGGATTGGTGGATCATCTTCCAAGTCTTCTTGCCACTGTTCTGATGCTTGCTCTTCTGTTGGTTGGAAGGGAAGACTTGATTTCTGCTTGCTCGTGGATGTCTCTTTTGTCTGTTCCCAGTTCCACTTCTCATCTTCATTGAAGAACACGTCTCTACTGACAATTATCTTCCCTGTTCGAGGTTGATACACCTTGTAGGCCTTAGAGGAAGAACTGTAACCGACAAAGATGCCTGGTTCTGACTTCTTGTCAAGTTTATCGCGCTTGACCTGTGGAACGTGAGAGAAACACATACAACCGAACACTGTAAGGAAATTGAGTGAAGGTTTATAGCCATACCATGCCTCAAATGGAGTTTTATCCTTCAATGCCTTGGTAGGCAATCTGTTCTGCAAGAAAACCGCAGTACTAGCCGCCTCAGCCCAAAAATTCTTTGGCAACTCCTTGTCATGAAGCATACATCTGGTCATCTCCATTATATATCTGTTTCTCCTTTCACTAACTCCATTTTGTTGTGGCGTGTA
>NW_010360565.1:1173792-1191724 GCF_000414095.1 Morus notabilis | reverse complement strand
AGCAAGTTCTTCTTTGATGGGATCAAAAGAAAAACTTTTGCCCTTCATTCTCACTTTGAGAATTTCCTGACCCATGACATCAAGAATGTGACAGAAACTATCTTCAAAGATCACTTTAAAGCCTTTTTCAATCAATTGACCTACACTCAGCAAATTTTGGTCAATTTCTGGTACGTAGAAAACATCAGAAATTCGCTTTGTGCCTGCAGTGCTGGTTATGGTGATTGTTCATTTCCCTTTGACAGAGATGTAATCACCATTGCCGATTCTGACTTTAGTAATGTCAGTTGGCTTCAAATCTCTGAAGAGTTCCTTGTCATTGGTCATGTGGTTGGTACAGCCGCTGTCAATTAACCAACTTTCAGTCGAACTTTGACTTGCAAAGCAAGATGCCGCAAAAAGTTGATCTTCATCCTCTTGGTCTGCAACTTGAGCATCAGCTTCCTGAACCTGGTTTTTATTCTTGCATATCACTGCCTCATGTCCGATCTGATTGCATTTGGAACATTTAGCATCAGGCCTCCTCCAACATTTGAATGGAGGGTGACCTTTCTTCCCACAGTGATGGCAAGGAGGGTATTTACCTTTGAAACTTCCATTTTTGCTTTTGTTGCTACTTGAAGTAGGAGAAACCGAATTT
Source organism: Morus notabilis (assembly GCF_000414095.1). Taxonomy (NCBI): domain Eukaryota; kingdom Viridiplantae; phylum Streptophyta; class Magnoliopsida; order Rosales; family Moraceae; genus Morus; species Morus notabilis. The sequence continues at coordinate 1,191,084 of NW_010360565.1, read as the reverse complement.
CCCTCTTGGCCTTTCTTCTTTTTCTTCTTGTTTTTGTCAGCTTCGTGATGATTTGCAGGTAAGGCTCCTTCAGTGTTGACATCTTGCTTCATAAGCCTCCTCTGCTCTTGTACCTGCAGGGAATTAAGTAATTCCGCTAAGGGAATCTTTGACATATCCTTGGTATTTTCCAAGGTTGTAACTGTCGCTTCATACCTCTCAGGCACTGTGGCAAGGATCTTCTCTACAATCCTTGAATCACTTAATTCAGACCCGAGCAGCCTCACTTTGTTTGCAATTCTGAGAAGTCTATCTGAATACTCTTTAATTGTTTCAGATTCCTTCATCTTTTGCAACTCGAATTCCCTTATCAAATTCAAGACCTGCATTCCTCTTATCCTTTCGTCTCCTGCATATTCCTTTGAGATAATCCCATATAGACTTAGCTGTCTTAAGGGACATTATTCTCATGAAAATTGTTGATGACACCGCAGCAAACAAGCATGCTTTGGCCTTTGACTTCTTTGTCTTCTTCTCCTTCTACGCTTTGATCTGTGCCATGGTGGGATTGTTTGGAAGTGCAGGGATTTCATAGTCTTCTTCCACTGCTTCCCAAAGATCCAAAGCATCCAAGTATGTCTCCATGCGTACTGCCCAAATCTGGTAGTTGTCTCCATCAAACACCGGTGGAGCAATGGATGAGAAACTAGCTTCGGCTTCCATGACTCGTCAAACTCACCCAGATCCCTTAAGAAGAGAGCTCTGATACCAATAGTTAGTTTTAAAGATGAAAAACAAGAGGAAGATATACGGGAATGCAAACTGGGAATTCTTTTCATTCATGATGCATCAAGCTTACATTATATAAAAAAAGAAAAACTGAACAACTAACATAGTGGCCGAGAATCAAGCCATAAACTGCAACACGTCTAAACAAACTAACTGCTTCCTAAAGACTAGGACCAACTCAAAACAAATAAATTGCAAGCATATAGGACACATGGACATATTGAAGGAAACATAAAGAACATCTGGACACATTTAAGGAAGCATAAAACAATTATCTAACACGTGGACAAGTTGCAGTCCTAAAAGCATCTAACTAACATATTGAAACTGCAGCTTCCAACGTGCCCCATCAAAAAGTCCAAGCGTGGAAAGTCAAAAGATGTCAAATTGATGATTATTATAATTTGTGCAGCTGCATTTGCCCTTCTGTTTTCATCTATCATTATTCTTTATTGGAGGAGGAAATCACAAAGGAAACCATCTCATGAGCACACATCAATTGGTTTTCTTTCGAAGGTTGAATACAAGAGGCTTTATCAAGCTACCAATGGATTTTCTCCGAGCATGCTGATTGGAACAGGCAGTTTCGGCTCTGTATACAAAGCCATTCTTGATCATGAAGAAAACATAGTTGCTGTGAAGGTCCTCAATCTTCACCAGAGAGGAGCTCACAAAAGTTTCATTGCCGAATGCAATGCACTAAGAAACATCCGGCATCGAAATCTTGTCAAGATCTTGACATGTTGCTCTAGCATGGATTACAAAGGAAATGAGTTCAAGGCTCTAGTCTTTGAATTCATGTCGAATGGAAGCCTAGAAAAGTGGTTGCACCCAGTCACTGAAGGTGAAAACCGACCACGGAGTTTGAACCTTAACCAACGACTGAATATTATTCTTGATGTGGGCTCTGCGCTACACTATCTTCATGAAGAGTGTGACCAGCCAATTATTCACTGCGATTTAAAACCTAACAATGTTCTTCTTGACAATGAAATGATTGCTCATGTAAGTGATTTCGGATTAGCAAGGTTGATCTCAAGCCCCACTGGCTTCTCCGAGGGTCAAACTAGCACAACCGGAATAACGGGAACAATTGGGTATGTTGCGCCAGGTAAAAAGTCTACAGTACTGTTCATTTCTTCTACTATAATTTTTGAAATTAATTTTCAGATATCTATATTTGTATAACACAAAGTTAACTACTAAATATGTTGCTTTTCAGAGTACGCAATGGGCAAAGGGATATGTATAGCTTTGGGATCGTTGTGTTGGAGATATTCACAGGAAGAAGCCCCACTGATGAAATGTTCAAAGATGGTTTCAATCTCAATAACTTCGTGAAGATGGCATTGCCCGAAAGACTAGAGCAAATAATCGACTCAGCTCTCATCCCTGTAGAAGTAGAAGAAAAATCAGGTGCATAACCTCAAAAACTAGAACAACGTAAGGACAGGGGAAAAAAAAGAACTTAACACGGAAACAAGAAAGAAAATGTAAGACAACTATTTTCCCCTATTATTTTTTTAAAAATATATATATATATATATATATATTAATTTTTTTAAAGAATGAACTTGTCGTTTTCAATTTAAATTTGTCGTTTCCGAGCTCTTGTTCTTTTTGTTGTTCTTTCTCTGGTTCAATGTTTTCTTCAAAGCTATCGTTGTTTTCACCGGTCTTTGTCGGTTTCCATGTGATTGTCGCATTAGTTGTCTTACATTTTCTTTCTTGTTTCCGTGTTAAGTTCTTTTTTTCCCCCTGTCCTTACGTTGTTCTAGTTTTTGAGGTTATGCACCTGATTTTTTATTTTTGTAATTTAAGTTTTTGTTGTCGTTTCCCTAATTAAGTTGGGATTAAGGCTTGTTGTTGTTGAAGTTTTCGTTGTCCTTTGTTTCAGGTTGTTATTGCTAAATTGCTACGTTATTGCCGATTTTAAATTCTTTGACATTTCTATGTTCAGTTTCGGTTTTTTTATTTATTTATTATTTCTAGGATGTTCTTGTGTTTCAAGTTGGCGCCTTTTTTAAGTTCATGTCAATTTTAATGAAGTTGTCATTGTCGTTTTTCTAATTTATTGTCATTTTAAATGGATGTTTTACACATTTGTCCCTATACTTTAAAGCTTTGACAACTTACCCTCCGAATTAATTTGGGCAATTCCACCTCTCCCCCAACCAACTATTTGCAAAACTGATGCAATGTGTCATTTTTTGTGTTTTTATTGTGGTTTTTCATAGTTATTGTTGTTTGAAAAATTGCTGCCGATTTTGTGTATTTTTCTTTTTTTGTTTTTTGTTTTCCTAAATGTTTCTGTTTTCATCCTTTTCTTTTGGTGTTTTTTTATGTTTTATTGTCGTGTTTTAAATATTTTTAATCGTATTTTGTTTTCTCCCTTTCTCGGCTACCCACCGTCGTTTTTAAAAATTATTGCTGTTTTTTTTTTGAAAGGAAATTTGTGGCTGTTTTTATGTTCTTGTCGTTGTTATATATGTTATTTTGTCCATTTTAATATTATCAGAATCGACTTTTTGTGTCAAACTTTTAGGAGTTCTTTATTTTTTATTTTTATATGAATACCATAAAGTCCATTTAACTAGATGTTTCTTACTAGGTAGTCCAAATGATGGTATATTATGACTGCCATGTTTTGACTCTGTTTTCAATATTATGATAAATCTCGAAAACGACCAAGTTTTTATTGTTAAACAATTTCCCAAGATTACTAAGTCTAAGTATTATGATAATTTGCATTAAAAGTACTACGAGAATTTCAGAGTGAGCGTTTTGAAAACGACAGTGATTTGAATATTATAATAATACATGAAAATGACTGAGTTGGTATTATTGTTAAGATAATTTTTAGGATGTTATTTCTTTTTTAGGACTACGATATAGCCGGATTATAAATGTTCAAATTCTTATCGTTAAGTAATTGATGTTTATTTCAGAATATGTTAGGTGTTTCAATTTGAGTTTAATACTTGTGATTGTCTGGCCAACTTTTACATAATTAGATATTTGACTTGAGACAAGAAGTGATAAATGAATATGCTCTTGATTGATATACGATGAGATTGTCATAGGATAGAGATATCTATGAAGCTTGTGTAGTGTCATAAATTTCTTGATCTTATGAATTTTGGCAGGTTTAGAATTTTAACAGTGATGTAGAATTTGCTTTTTGGAATATTATTGTTAATATTAGAGAAAGATTAATAATTAATTTAGAGAAATTCAGACATGTGAATATACATTGATTAATTGAATTTTAGAATTTAAATTGGTGAAACCAGAAACCCTAGAGTGTTAGCTTATTGATTTTCCTTTCTTGATAATTCACATTTATTTAGTTACTTTTCTTGCATTAATTTTCAATTTTTCGTTTTAGTTTTTGTCATTATCATTCGTATTTCGTTTAATTCAAATAAAGTTAGAGTTGACACAATTTCAATAATTAATAACGGTCAATTCTCGTGGGACGATATTTTTACTCAATAAAATTATTAGATACTTGCTAATGATAGCGTACACTTACATTTGTGAATTTTCATAATAATTTTAATACTCAGAAAAAAACATTTTCTAGAAAGAAAATTATAGACCCCAGTTTCTACAGTCAAATAAAAAAATAAAAATAATTAGACGTAATAATTGGGGTCCTTGCTCACCGTTTGATCTTCACTACCAAACTTTTTATAACGAGACAAAAATAATCTCAATTACATGAATGGAAATAAATAAAGTACTGCCAGTAAATAAAGACACCAAAAAAATATAGTGGTTCACTCTTAAAATAACAACTATGTCCAGTGTTGAGAATACTTCCACTATATGAAATTGAGAGTACAATGGTGATACATGAGATTGAATGGAAATTTTTGTAGAAAGTCACTTATCCTTTTTAGTGAAAAACCTCCTCCTTCATTTAAAAAAAAAAAAACCCTGCTAAACCCCCCCTTTTTTTAAAAAAAAAAAAACCCCCTTTTTTTTTTTTTTTTTTTTTTTTTTTTTTTTTTTTATGGCTCAACTCAGCCATATTTATAGGGCTAAACCCACTACTACACTAGTAGATAGTTATCTCCACTTTCCTAAATTTGTGAGAGTGAGCCTTCCACTTCTGTAATGGGTAGTTTCCATATTGCCATGATCTCCTGATTGTGGGATGTTGGACGCGTGGAGGACAACGATAGGAGGACGAAGTCCAGCACCAACAAAAATTATATATTTTCTGTGATGTCTATCTTCTTCCCTCTGAAGCATGCGCATCAACATGAAAAGTTTTAGAAAAGTCAAGACTTTTAACGCATCATAACCAAATAGTGCTGGAGTCCATATCACATCTCTTCTTTTCAATGGTAATTTTTTTACAATGATGATCAATGTTCCTGAATCAAGGAAATTAATGTTAGCTATGCTCATTAGTGAAATTTTTTATTGATCTCGTCTGCTAAACAACGATCTTCGAGTTCCACTTTTTCAATTTCTAGCTAGCAAGTAGTTGAAAATCCATCATCTTTAGAAACAACACCCTATTCTAAATTAACATCTATTGCATCACACTCGAATAAATTTAAACATGTGATGATTATTATAACCTATAAAAGTAGGAGTTGATTATATGTTACATAAATATGCGCAGTTGTAGACATAGTATAACAATAATTTTACACATGACTCTACCTTAAGGTGTGGAGTTCAAAAACTCCTTGTCCCAACTTCAAAAAAAAAAAAAAAAAAAAAAAAAAAAACACACACACACAATTATGCTTCAAGGAAAACTGTCACGTCCCGAAAACAGGGATGCGACTAATTAAAATTAACAGTAAATAAACCCCGGATTTACTATAATCCAAGTCCGAAAAACTGAAATCAAGTAAAAAACAATAATAAAATGCCACCTCATGAAGACTTAAAAAGTTCATAAAATATTAAAATAGCCTGAAAACAAAATCTTTTGGAAATAATATTGTACTGAGACAAGCCATATAGAACAGTTCTCATACAACAGATCAGAAATGCGAAAACTTCAAATAATTTATACCTCAAATCCACTTTTAGCAATCTTAACGGAACATCACTTGACAACTCATCTGATTGTTCTATCTATTTCGATCCACTTAATCTGGGAGGGGATAATTTTAAAACACTAAAACGTGAACGAAATGCTCATTAAGATATTTCTTTGAAAACAAACATTTTTAAAATCCAACTATTCAAAACTAATTTCCAAAATAACATTGTAAAATAAATAAATCTATAAATAATTATTGAATAATGTAAAATTTAATAAACGTGCAGAAATAAAAATATATGAATAATGCCAACAATGCAGCCAGTGTCCTTACTATAATTTACGGTAGCGTGTAATATTCCTGGGCCATCACCAATAAATACCGCGGCGATTCCTCCAATTAGGAAGGTGCACTCTTCGCACCGTGTGTCCAAGTCGGCCTATCTAGGTATAAACTTTAAGGGTAATCTTGACAAATATCTCTTGAAAGTGCACATGTCAGAATTTTTACCATTTACGCTTAATTCATAGCCTTTTTAGTCAAATAATTACACTAATAAAATAGTATTTATCAAGAATAAAGTGTAAAGATCCAGACTCATGCACTCTTAAAGATAAATTCTCCATTTTTTTAAACTTTTCTTTAAAATATCTTAAAATCATTTCCAAAACTAAGAAAAATATAAAAATAGTATATTCAGCAACGGGAATTCTTTTTCTAATGCTACAACAATTTCCCAAAATCCATAATTTACCTCAAATCAATCGCAAAGTCAAAAAAGGACCAAAACAAAGAAATAAATAGGTTTTAGAATAAAAGAAACCAAAACGACAAAAATTAAATTTCAGGATTAGAATAAAAAAAGAATAAAAAATGACTAAAATAAAGAAATAAATAAGTTTTAGGGAAAAACAAAACAAAAAATAAAGTCTAAGTGTAAAAATGAAAAAAAAAAGACTAAAAGAAGAAAATAAAAATAAATAAATAAATTTTAGGATAAAAGGAACTAAAATGAAATAAAAATTACTTTTAGGGTGCAAATTAAAAAAAAGCGATAAAAAACTAAAACGAATAAATTAATTAATTTTAGTGTAGATTGCAAAAAAGCCCAAAAACAAAAAGAAAAAAAAAAAAAACAGAGGGCGCGGAAGGGGTCGCTATGCGTTCCAACCAAAAAGTATTGTTCATGAACAGTACTTTTTGAAACTTATACAGATGTATAGATATAGCCATGAAGATAGTCAACTAATGGTTCGGTGCCTTGGGAATAACAAAACTTAGCAACTGATCAACTTAAGAGAAGCTGATAGAATCACGTGAAGCAGAAGGAAAAAAGTAGAAAGCTATTTTGCAATTTTAACAATTTGGGGCAAAATCATAATTTCACAAAATTTTACGCAGAAAATGAAAATTACCAAAACTTAAAGATATGATCAAAATAACTTGAAATTAATATTTAATACACTGGAATGCAAAATATAATTACCAAAAGTTTAGTAATTGGCATCCTAATAAACTTTGATTAACACACAAATCGCTTGATTAAATTAACTAATCACGCTAAAATTTCGGGCGTTAGAAAAACAGATCAAGTGCACAATCAGCATAGTCACACTCTATCTTCAACAGAATATGAGGTCTACTCTTCTCTTGGATGGAAGGCGATGGCGCCTTCTGAAATGCAAAACATGTAGCTCCTACCATGAAAACGATCAACGAAATCAGTGCCATTACTTTAATAGGGTGGAAAATTATGTATGAACATGTATAGCATTAATCATTAGTACAAACATTTGAGAGAGGGGGAAGATTATACTTACCGTCTAGCTCTTGATCATCCTTAGTAGTTTTGCCTTGTATATTGCTGTCATTGCCCAAAAAAAGTCTCCGACATCATTCAAGAGATTGAAATATGCGTATCTGAACGACCTGTTGAAGATTAATGTGCCACAAACTCCCCAAAATGCTACTACAAACCCAATCGCCATGCTAATGTAAAATCCTCGGGTTAAAAGCTCATCAGCTTCTTGAGTGGTACCTCGAAAAACATGATGTTCTTGATCATCACTTGGACACTTTATTGAGAGTGGAGGTCCGCACAATTCAGGATTTCCCATGAATGCAGTACTAGGGAAGCTCTGAAGTTGAGTGCTGGTCGGAATTTTCCAGACAAATTGTTGTTCGACAAGTCTAATGTACTTAGACGATCAATCTGAGTGAGGCTGCGAGGAATTTGACCAAGAAGGTTGTTCCTTGATAAATCAAGAACATCTAAAGATGTTAACTGACCAATCTCATGGGGGATTTGTCCATGCAAATTGTTTCTTGATAAGTTCAAAGAAACCAATCCATCAAGTTTAACGATTTCTGTTGGAATTTCCCCCGTCAATCTATTGCTTGACAAATCAATGCTTTTTACAAGCCTAAGAATACTCTTGAACTCCATAAGGTTTCCTTTCCATTGCAATTGTACATCGTCTTCATACTCTTGGCCAAAGTATGCCCCGTCACTACTACTTTTTGAGTTGCGTACAAATGAGTAATGGTTGTTCTATCATCTTCCCAACCTTTTCTCATTGCAGTAAAATTGCTGACACATTTCGGTATGCTTCCAGAGATATCATTTAGAGACAGGTCCAGCAGTTGAAGATTTGTCAAATGACATAGATGTGAAGGTATGCTCCCACTAAAGTAATTAGATCTCATGCTAAGAATAATAAGACCATGCAAATTTTCCCCTATCCATGTCGGAATTGGCCCCGATAGCTTATTTCCTCCAAAATCAATAACTGAAAATTGTGTGCAGTTCTTCAATGTTGCAGGTAATTCCCCGATGAAGTTGTTGCCAGTTAATCGCAATGCCTCGATTTCAGTTAAGGAGCCAATAGAGGGAGGAATTTTTCCTGCTAATTTATTCTTTGCCAAAATAAGAAGTCTTAATTCTTTGAGACGTGACCAACAATCGGGAAGTTCCCCTGACAACTCATTATACGAAATATCGAGAAATTTCAAGGCCGTATGTCCGTTGATGTTACATGGGACATTTAGCTTTGAAAATCTATTCCGGGAAAGATCTACTGCAGCCACTTTGAATAGAAAAGATGGTACCACACCTTCCAACTGATTTGTACTCAAATCAATGTCCAAGTTATCATTGAACAATTCTTCATGCAAGTCTAGCGAAATATTACCAATTTCTCCATTTAGTTGGTTGTTTGAAAGATTCATGCTTTGAAATCCATTAGAAAGGTTCCAAAACCAATTGGGAATAGAATCTGAAATTCCAGAATTGGAAATATCAAGAAAGGAATAGTTCTTTTGCGTTCGAAGCCATTTTGGGAATTGGGGGCCTAACTTGCAAGAGCCAAGGAATATGTTACGCAGACGGAACGGGGGAATCCATTCAGAATGGATGTTCAAAGCTAACGAGTTAAAAGACAAATCCAAATAATGCAACTCAGAAAGCTCTGAAAAACTAGCTTCAGAAATCACGCCTCCCAAAGAGTTTCTCGAAATATCCAATCTTTCTAGTTGCTTCAATTTCTGGAAACTAGTTTGAGGGAGATTTCCACTTAGATTATTTGAAGCTATTCTTAGTGTACGTAGCATACTCAGGTTCCAAATGGATTTTGGAAGTTCGCCTTCAAGCATGTTATCACCAAGATCAAGGTATTCAAGGGAGCTTATGTTGAAAAAAATTTCAGGAATGGAGCCTTTAAACTTGTCACGACTTAGATCGAGGTATGTCAGGGCAGTCATCTTGCTAAAAGCTTCTGGGATGGAGCCACTTAACTTATCATTGCGGCTGAGATCGAGGAGTTTCAGGGCAGTAATCTTTCCGAAAGATTCTGGAACAGAACCTTCTAACTGGTTTACCGAGAGGTCGAGATGAACAAGACTATTACTGAAGTTAAACAACCATGAGAATACAGAAACCGAAAGGTTGTTGTTGGAAAGATTGAGGATGGAAAGAGAAGAAGCTGAAGAGTTGACTGAGGAAAAAGATGGAGGAATAACGACGTCGCGAAGATTGCAATAACCTAACTCCAAGGTTGTCAGGCCAGGGAGTTGGTTAACAATCTGCACCCAGTCATAGGCTTTGCTCAAATTTATACCATTCAGGCGAAGGTCTATTAAAGAAGAAAGATGAGAAAGCCACTTAAGGCTATTAATTGTGTAATGATTATAGCCAAGATCAAGAACCTGCAAATTGGAAAGATTCGCAAGTTGAGGAGGAATTTCTCCACCCATAAAAGTGTAGGAGAGATTGAGATATCTTAAATGGCCAAGAGTACCAATGGAACTTGGGATGCGACTTCCCATGAATTGAATGAAACTAAGATCCAGATAATTCAGATATCGCAACTCAAACAACGAAGGGTTGATCTTACCTCCCACAATCCAGTTCAACATGTAATCATTGATGCCCAAAGTTGAGATAGAAGAAAGATCAAGGCTGATGACGTGACCAGAATCGTTGGCACACCCGACCCCGAGCCACTTGCAGCAGTCTGTTTCTCCCTCTTCATTCCCCCAAGAAGAAAGAAGATCGGGTACATCCCAGAATTGAAGATCGCGTTTAATGTTGAGCAGGGCACCTGATTTTGTTTTCTGTTTACCAAGTGCTGTTGGATCCATAGGTGCAGATAGTGCAAAGCAAAAGCACTAAAAACACCACAATTTGAGAGCACATTCCACTCATCGTTTGAAGGAAACTGGTCAGGGTTTAAGAGTAACAACTACTCTTCAGTATCGGAAGGAAATTTATAATTTATACAGTTGGTTTTTGAGTTTTATTTCCTTTTTTTTTTTTTTTTTTTTTTTTTTTTTTTGTGCATTAGTTGGGAAGAAAATTTTTAATTTTTACAGTTGTTTTTTTGTTTTTTTTTCTTTTTTTTTTTTTTTTTTTTTTTTTTTTGTGCATTAAGTGTAACAAGTATACAGTCCTTTATGTCTCCAAAAATTTATGTAGTTGATGGACAAGAAATTGAGACGTATTTCGAAGACTTCAAAAAGTCTGGGCTTTACTTGTCAAGGGGAAAAAACCTGGTCCAAATAATTCAAACATAGAATACAAAATTTCCATGCTCATTCATTGATCAGGCACTAATTTATAAGTCCACTGAACGTGTCTCTTACTGCAATATTACCAACTTTTGGCAGTTTTAGCGTGTGAAAGCACTTCTCTGATTTTTCTAGGAAAATAAATGCCTCGTTCATGAGCTATGTTGACACAAGTAACAAAGTTTAAGGAGAAATTTATAAAATTTGTCCCCAAATTTTTCAATAAGGGCAAGGATTGGGGTTTTTTTTTTCTTTTTTTGAGGGAACAAGGATTGGAGTTTCAGAACAAAAAAAAAAAAAAAAACAACTAATAATTACGGAAATAGAAAAAAATAGGCCAATATGAAAAGCTTAAGAAAGTATATAGGCTAACTTTTAGTTATAGAAATTAATAGGCCATAACTTGTCAAGTTATGGTTCATAACCAGATAAGTTATGGATAAACTTGTCAAGTTATGGTTCATAGTCAGACAAATTATGGATAAAAATTGACAATAACTTGTCAAGTTATGGTTCATAACCATATAAGTTATTGACAAAAACAGTAATTTGGCATATTTATTAACTTATATAAACTATTGGCCTATTAATTTTAATTCATCTCAAGTCTTAATCTATTTTTCTCTTTCTCCCCTAATAATTTTAATTTGCACTTTACCACTCCCTCTTAAATAAAAGCTCCACTTCAATTTGCATGTATTTTTAGAGTAAAACCTGCGAAGGAGGAAAGGGTTCTTGAATGTTTGCAGGGGTGGACCTACCTTAGGCCCAGGGAGGGCAGCTGCCCTTCGGCCCAAGGGCTCCTTTGAAATTTGGCCCAAAAAAATACTCTTATAATTAGGAAATTGTAATTAATAGTATATTTTTAAAATTAAAAGGAGTAAATAGTAGATTTTAAACCATTTGAAATAAATAGTAATTTACATAATAAATGAATTATTTATCATCTAAATGATTCGTAAAAAATCTTTATTTACGTGAAAAATAATCTTTTTGCCAATCATAAAAAGAAAACTTATGCGGAAAAAAATGTTTTAACTAGTCATAAATAAGCCATTTACGTGATACATAATTCATTTACTACATAAACTGCTATTTACTTTAAATGATTTTAAAATATGTTATTTACTTCATTTAGTTTCATAAATATGTCCACCCTGAAAATTTTTTAATTGTATTTTTTACACAAATTTTTTCTAAAATGTTGCTATTATCGTTCAAATTTTAACTTTTAAAGCTTACTCACATTTTATAATTTCTTCAAAATGCTTTAAATCATACCTTAAAATTTGACTTTTAAACATACTCGTAATTGAAATTTAAAATTCCAAATAAAAAAATCAACTCTACTACTACATAAATTCATAATTTTGTAGATATTACGCTTTAAAAAGTGAATTAAACTTCGTGATTCATTAAAAAAAAATGCAATTATATAGCAGAGGATAATTAAAGAGAAAAAATAGTTGCACTAATAGTTTAAGTTCAAAACTTCAGCTTTAATTCCGCCTCCATGAAAATTTTTCTGGCTCCGTCACTAAATATTTAGAGGATATGTACAAACTCAACCCATCAAGTTGACCACTTGAACCTCTAAGATTAAAGAAGACCAAATAGATAGATATGTAAGAACGGGACGGCCCAGCCCGGCCTGACACAGCCCGATCCGACCCGACCCAGCCCGATCTGACCCGTTCTCCTTAGGGACATGCGGACAGTGGGCCAAGCCGTCCCGTATAAGAATTACCTCGGCCTAGCCCACACTACGGGCCAATTTTATGTGGGCCAGGTTGGGCCATGACGTGGGCCAGGATGGACCATGCCATTGGCTTTGAATGGACTGACCTATTCAAGGCCCATCTTGGCCCATCATGGGTTTAGATGGGCCAGCCTATCTAAGTATGCAATTTTTAATTTTTAATTTTTAAATTTTTAAACAAGTTAACAAATATAGAAGTTTGAATAGTCAATGGAAATATGAAAAGGGATATTTTATTTACGATTGCCTCATCAAATAAAAACCTTTCTAAGAAAAACTCAGTGGGACAAAACATTGGTAAGAAAAAAAGTGTACAATCAAGATAATTATACATAAAATGTCTACAAAATTACTAAAAAAAAGAAAAAAACATGAAGATATTATGGGCCTAGATAAGCCAAGTTGGGCTAGGCCATTATGGGCCTAGACGGGCTGGGCTGGGCCAGCCCATCATGGGCCTAGACGGTTCAGCCCAAGCTCGGCATGGCCCATAATATTTCATGGGCCGTGCCGGGCCGGCCCATGGGCAGATATATGTTTGCTCAGTCCAGCCCACAAATATTTATGGGCTGGGCCGTGCCTTGAACAGTGACGGGCCATGCCAGGCAGGCCTGTCACTGTATCAAGATGGGCCTGGGCTGGCCCACGGGCCCTGGCCCATTATTGCATCTCTATAAATAGATTACGCCTGAAAAAAAAAACTTTTTTGACTGTGCCTTAGCAATTTTGTTATGTTTCAACGTTAGTTTGGTCTTAGATTGTTGGTTTTTGGTTAATTTGATTTAAAAATGTGGAAGTAATGGTGATTTTTTAGTTTGGGGATTTATATACTTTTTAAAATTAAAAGTTTATGATTATGTACGAGTTTTTCTTTTTAAATAAAAACATTAGATTGGGACTTGGATAATAATGCAAACATTTGGTTATATATTTGATTGCTCAAGCATTTTTATGTAATCATGCAGGCATCCCACATTCTCAAGCATTTGATTTTCTATGAGTTACTTCCTACAATTGCTTCAATTGTTTATACGCAGTAATCAATTTATAGCCAAAGAATTTCAAGTAAATAACATTTTTGCGCTATATATGTTGAGCACTCTTAAAATGAAATTCTTGAGTCGCATGTAATGGTTTTTTTTTTTTTTTTTAATTGTGAAAGATATGATTTACGCTCACTATTTATTAGTTAATTAAATTTTCTGAAATAAGAAACGATTAATTAACCTAATAGCATACGAAAGCAGTAAACAAATAATGTACAGGAAAATTTTAGCGTGATTCAGTTAAAAAACCTACATCCACAAGATCACGCCTAGACATTCTTCCACTAATTAAACAAAATTATAACCACTAATAGAATAAAAAGACTCCCTCTTCTATTTGTCACCGTGGCTTGATTTAGCAAATACCACTCATCTTTAAAAATCTATACGGTGAAATCTTTTCTGTTAGCAGAACATTTTCTTCCAAAAGCAGCTGGAATTACAAATAGATTAATAATACTGAACAATAGTATTATTAATCTGAACAATAGATTAATAATACGTAATAATGGGAACCGGAATACAAATAATGTCTTTCATGCTTTGGAATATATTATTCGTTTAAAAAAGTATAATTGTACTGAACAATAGTAATAACAGTTGTAATAATGAGAACCATAATTACAAATAGAATAGTAATAACAACGGGAATCAAAATTTTCAAATTGGTTGATAATATAAATAATGGGAACCAGAATAACAAATAGATTCCTAATATGTATTAAGTGTGGGCACAACCCAAATTGGAGGTCGTCTATTCATTTTCATAAGAACTTTTGAATCTATATTGTAGTGTAATTTAAAGGTCCTGCTCTTGTCATGGTAATTACCCACATCACAAATCATGGCATTTTGTCCCAGTACATCGGTATCATCTATGTCGTGAGTAAAATATATACTATCAGGTTCGCAACCGATAAAATTAGAAGCCAAGACAGATATTGAAGAATTATCACCCAAAAACAAAGATATATACATCACCAAGGCTTTTTATCTTAATCCATTTTGCTCTATCAAAATCTAATCTGAAAACTCTAAACATCTTTGTCTCACGACCATCGTCTTCGTTACGCCAACTTAAATGCCTTTCGACCTGTAAAAGCTTTCCTTCATAGGACTCCACAAGATATCTCTTGACAAAGTAGCGATCAGATGCTCTTGGTTGAATCCTAGGTGCAACCAAATTTACAGTGGGATTGCATGGGTTTGTAACATCAAAAGATCTAAGTACACCATGAACATCTACAGCATAAATTTGATTATTATAGTGACAGATATCTTCTATCTCTAACATAATTTGCTTGTTGTCATGATCATAAGCATTAATTTTAGTCCATGTTGTATCTTTGGCGATTCTAAAAATAGCTAACTCCTGCATTTCACCAAAAATCACCACAATCATGCATTCATTTGGATTTGTTAGCGGATCAACTGTAAGTAAAGCTTTCTCAATATGATAATCATAGACTTCAGCATAATCTATTATACCATCTGGATCAAAAAAGTCTTCTAAATCAGGAGGAAATAGGCATGGAAGAAGAATATTAGTATCTATATTGTTTCCTCCTTTAACCATAGAATAAGGTTTGTAAAGCGTTACCGTCCAATCCTTATTTACAGCCACCAACCATCCTTGTGAAGAGCCAGAAAAGCGCTTGTTATATGGTACAAAAAGTTTGGTGTCGAAGAATTTGTTGTCCAGTGTATTGTATATGCTCCATGTTTGTTCTTCGCTGGGAATTAGAAGCATTGGAATATGATGATATTGCAATGTTTTACTCCGTTTAATTTGACTATCCTTCAATATGGAATGCCATTGAAGACAAACAGCACCAAATTGCAAATAATCTAACGATAACTCCAATTTCTCTAAGACTAAGTCCAATAAATGCTTTGGCAACCTTGCCCAATCTACATAAATAAATGAAGTAGATTAGCAGTAAAGGTTTAAAAAAATCACAAATTTAAATATGAATTTGAATGTACTATGTCTAAATGCTATTATAAATTTTGAAATTTAATAAATGTATTCACTTAAGCACACATGTTCTCTTTATGAGCCTTGAAAACCCTTAAAAATTAGAATTTGTAATTTGCTGAAAATCATGTATGCATAGATACTTCTGTCAAGTTTCAAATATCCCTCGTCAATTTTTGGGATATAGACTATATAAGTAGAATATGATGATGATCACTCGGGGATAGCTCATCTTAAATCTTAAAAATCTTAAAACACAAACTAAGCACGAAATCGTCCTAATGCTAATATTTTAAGAACCTAAATATTCTTAGCGCGTGTGTGTGTGTATATATATATATATATATATCTGTGTGTGTGTGGCGATAACTAATAAGGGCAAAAAACTTAAGCAACAGAAAACATAACATCGCATAATCGCTTGTGTCTGCTTTTCTTGAGGGAACGCAATGTGTTGTTTAAATTTAGGATAAATTGTTTTTATTTCTTGCTGTTAATTAAGTCATGATAATTTCAAGCTTTACGAGGGGCTAAACTGTAGTGACCAAGAAAAATCCCATAATTTTAATAATATAATTCATGTATTCAAGTCAAGGATTTTCCTGGAAAATCATTATACTATGTACATTTTGTGATTGAAGGATTTAAGGAATTAACATCTGCATTCCTAAATTCTGTAGCAGATTTCACGTTAAGTTCACAATTTTTCGATCAAGTAAATTCGATCGATAAATTCTTACCGTACTTTAAAACGGAAGAATTTCTAGTACAGATACAGCTTGAGAACATTAATTTTAAGAATTTCCAAGCACAATACAAACTAGCATCCAGTACCCGCATACAGGAGAAAATAGCTGTCAGTATAATTTTGGACAGTTTAATGAGTAAATTTAGAAAGTAGACAAAGGTACAAGGGTTAGGTTTCATTTTTCTCTTTCCTTCCTTCACTTGGCCGGCCAAACTTAAGGGATTATGGCCAAAAATTTGGCTAGTGAAGTGTGCTACATGGACTTCATGATGGGATTGAGTCAAATCAACTATTGGACATGAAATGCTACATCATCCCCTCTTGAAACACCCCCCCGGCCAGCCACAATAAAGGGGGGGATTAATCCAAAAATCTAGCTAATTAAGCTAGTTTGGTAGACTTAAATGAGAACTAAGATGAGATCAAGTAATGTCTATAAAGGTGAGACCATTAGTGCAAGCATTAGGTTAGCCATTTTGCACATCTCCTCTCATTTTCCCCCACACCCAAACCGGCCACACTCCTCCATTTTCCCCTCAAATATTTTCTCCTACTCTCTCAATCTTGAGCCACTACAAACCATAGAAGAAGAAGAAGGAGATCAAAGGGTCTAGGAGGAGTCTAGACAAGCATTTTTTTCAAAGGGTATAACTCTAAATCCTTTTTTTATGTTTTAGTAAAGTTTGAAATGTAGAAATATTCCTCTTAAATTTCCTTATACTTTCTAGTTCCAAGCCAATAACAAATCTTAGAAGAGTTCAAGGTTTTCAAGGGAGAGAGATAGTTCTTCAAGGGTAAGCTCTCAAACTCTTCTCCATTAATTTCTAGCCAACTTTAAGCTTGGATTTGTGGATGTAAATTTGAGGTTCTTGAGGAGATGAGTTGTAATAAGGGTGTGTGAGTTTTATGTTGGTTTG
>NW_010360565.1:1159111-1172714 GCF_000414095.1 Morus notabilis | reverse complement strand
AATGGTTAGATTTTCCTTCATAAGTTGCTAAAATAAAATAGCAAATAACAGTTAATCTCACACTCTTAATGGGTGTTCATTTTCAGAAGAAAGCAAGAGACTAGGCTGATAGGCGAAAAAGGGATTCCAGCTTTGAAAATCAAGTAAGTAGGAATCTCGCCTACAGTATAAATAGATTTTAAAGTAAACAGTACACATGAACTATATATGTTTGAGTACATTTAATGTTATGAATGCTATGCTATGTTATACTACATACACTTAGGCAGTACACCCGAATTATATGTGTTCGAGTACATGATATAGTATGCTATGCTAGGTCATATTGCATACACCTTAATAAGTCAAGAGGAACTTATAAGAGTAATCTCAGTTGAGTGCCGTACCAGCCTCCACAAGGGAGGTAACTCAAGCTCCACAAGGGAGAAAAAAATAATAATAATGATGTCCTCCGACTCAAGGGAGGCATTCAAGTTATAATCACGGTGTCATGGGGGACCTTGCAAACCCTCACGTCCCGATGATTGCGCGCAAGTGGTACGAGCACTCGGGCCCATCAGTAAGAAAGATAAGATAAGATAATAAGATTCTGATAAGACATCATAATTAAGCATAATTGGCTCATGCATATTTATTCATGTGAACTTACAGTTGTTTTGCGGGAGATAGTTCCTACTTGCTGAGCGAAAGCTCATTATAGAATGTTTATACTGTAGGTAAGCAACCGGCATATAATGCCTGATGGACTGCTGGCGAGTGGACGAACGATGTGGAGCTCGGGATATGGATACCACTCGCAAATATTTCCGCAATAAGCTTTATGTTACAAATAGTTTTGTTAATTATGATTATGAAACAGATATGTTAAGGTTTGAATATTTTAATTAAGAAAGCAATTTCGTAATTTATGTTTATAATAAGACCCTTAAAAAAAAAAAAAAATGTTCCGTAAATTTTAAGAAATTTCAGTAAGTACAAGTTAAAAAGTTAGTTACAGTGGCGGCCTCAAATGAGGGTCGCTACATAAACATTATCGTATAGAGAAAAATTATAATATGACTTATACATATATACATCAAGAAGGCAAGCAGTACGTGAAAGGTAATATACTGTATTGTGATAAATAATAGAAATGTTCATGCAAGGTTTTTAATGACGTTATATAAGATAATATTCGAAGAATTAATATTTTAGCAAAAGAAGCACACAATAAAAAGACATTTATTTATATCTTTATTATTTAACAACATTCATACATGAGCTATATAATAAACTCGTCCACAATCCAACAAGTAATTAATTAAAAAAAAAATTCATTATTTCGAAAAGATCGAGATTTTACAGGATACACAAAAATGGGGAGAAAAGTAGACGAATTTTATATTGAACGAAAGAGCCGTCAGTGATTAATTCATTAACTTGGTCACACAAAAAGAGAAGAAAAGAATATGAATCATACTGGGATAATAATCGCTCTTAGAAAATATAAAGGAAGAGTTATAAACATACCGGGATCCATGTGGAAAATTGAAAATTTGGAACCTTCGATGTAAATTAATCTGATTTGATATCCAACCGTATGAAGAGTGAAAATACCTATATATGGGGACAGATACCGATATGCTACACTCTCTTTATAAGCAAGGGAGCCTGGTTTCCCAATTCAGTTAGAGGTATAATAGGAAACGCGTTTTGCTATTTAACTAATTATGAAGTAATATTTTATTAATTATCCATTATTATCCGATAAGTTCATTCACAAAATAAAGATACTTGTAGCAATCAACAGAAGAAGGCTAAATATTTATAAATACATACATACATATATATATATATATATGTATGTATATTTAGGGAATTTACATATCGATGCAATTCTCCAAAGGAGATATCAATTACAAGAAGGCTTATTTAAGAAGAACCTTTACCCATATTACTCAGCTTTAGCTCAAGTGGATCACAGAGTAAACGAGGAATCCAACCCGCCTGTGAAGAACACATTAGTAAACTAAGCTAGTTCATAACATAGCAGAAACCAGAGTTGAAAACACATTACATGGAAGAAAGGATGCTGTAATGACTCCTTGATGGATCCCATGAACAAAGTCGCTGTAGACCATCAAAAAAGAATTGTAAAAACAATCAATTTGGTTAGAAGGGTGGACAACAAATGTTTATAAGAATTATTGGCAGAAGGCACTGCAAAAACACAACCCACCCTGATTAAATCAATAGCTTCTGGGCTTGCATTGGGAATGATATCAGACAGGTTCGCAGGCAATATCTACCAAAAGAATGAAATTAACTCTGAACCGCATGGACAAACCGCAAATAAAATACCAACTGATATGATAGTTTACCTTCTCATAACTTGTAATCCCACATAATCGGGATGTATTTACCCCGTCGGGGAAAGCAGTCATGTCTGGTGTACCAAGAACACAACATATCTTTAACAGAAACCAAGAATAAATACAGAGCAAACTTGATATACTACGTTGGGAGGATTGAGGAATTTCTGCAAGGAAAGAGGAGTGCAGCTATAGATGCGACGGCAACGACGAGAATCGGCGACGGCGACAATCGACAGCGACAATTGAAGGCGGTGGAAGCGGGAATCGGAGCCTATGACGCCGAGAATTAGCGGCTAGGGAGAGAAGGAGCGAGAGAGAGGAAGAAGGGCGGATGAATTTCTAAAGAAAATGCGAAGATGGCGAAGAGTTTCCGAAGAAGGGGAAGAAGGGCTTCTTCAGAAGGGCGACGACGAGTTTCTGAAGAAGGGAAGAAGGGCTTTTTGTGTTTTAATCAAGGAAATAGTAGAAAATATGACAATATGAAAAGCTTAAGAAAGTATATAGGTCAATTTTTAGTTATAAAAATTAATAGGTCATAATTTATCAAGTTATGATTATAACTAGATAAGTTATGGATAAACCTGTCAAGTTATGGATCATAGCCAGACAAATTATGGATAAAAACTGTGAATTATGGTCAATAACTTATCAAGTTATGGTTCATAACCAGACAAGTTATGGACGAAAACAGTAATTTGACCTATTTATTAACTTATGTAAACTATTGGCCTATTAATTTTAATTCATCTCAAATCTTGACATATTTTCCTCTTTCTCCCTTTAATCAACGGAAATAGTAGAAAATAGGCCAATATGAAAAGTTTAAGAAAGTATATAGGTCAATTTTTAGTTATAGAAATTAATAGGCCATAACTTGTCAAGTTATAGTTCATAACCAGATAAATTATGGACAAACTTGTTAAGTTATGGTCCATAGCCAGACAAGTTATGGACAAAAATTGTGAATAACTTGTCAAGTTATGGTTCATAACCAGACAAGTTATAGACAAAACAGTAATTTGGCATATTTATTAACTTGTGTAAACTATTGGCCTATTAATTTTAATTCATCTCAAGTCTTGACCTATTTTTCTCTTTCTCCCTTTAATCAAACTGATGCGTGTGTGGGTGTGTTTAATTTTTAGGGTTAAAATTTTCCCGCAAAAATTTTGTTATTTTTTTTTTACCAAAAAAAATGTTTTGGTTCTTTTGGTAGCAAAAAAAAAAATTTTTTTTGTCACCAAAATATGTATTTGGTAGCATAATCATATTTTCTGCTACTGAAATTTGGTACTATAAAATTATATTTTCTGTTACCAAACATTGTTTTGGTAGTTGAAAGTATATTTTTTACTATTAAAATTTAATTTAGTAGCAGAAAGACATATATTAAAAAATTAAAAAAATACTTTTTGATTACAAATATTATTTTAGACTCATTGTTCTAGTAATATTATAACAAAAAATATAGTTTTGAAATTGAAATATATTATTTCATGTTAAAAAAATAATCAAATAGTAAGATTATATATTACTCTACGTGGAACATATACTTAGTTAACAATATGACATATATATACATATGAACATGTCTCTTGCTACATCTACATAAAATAATTAAATTATCAAATAATTGTTATACAATATATATTATGATGATAATTAAAACTTAATATATGACATATTTATGGAAAAAAAAAACAATACATGCATAAAATGTAAGTTTTAAAGTTTTTATATGATTTGCTACCAAACACAACTTTTGGTAGCAAAAAATGCCCTTTTGTCACCAAAATAAGAATTTGGTAGCAAAATCATATTTTCTGCTACCAAAATTTGGTACCAGAAACTTATGTTTTTTTGTTACCAAATATTATTTTGGTAGCTGAAAGCATATTTTTTGCTACCAAATATGAATTTGGTACCAGAAAGACGTATATTAAACAAATAAAAAAACACTTTTTGATGACAAAAATTATTTAAGAATCATTGTTCTAATAACATTATAACAAAAAATGTAGTTTTGAAATTGAAATACATTATTCAAAGTTAAAAATCAATCAAATAATGAGATTATATACTACTCTATGTGAAACATATACTTAATTAACAAGATCACATATGTGTACACATGAATATGTCTCTTCTTACACCTACACAAAATAACTAAATTATCAAATAATTGTTATACAAAATATACTAGGCCGATTTTTAAAACTTAATATAGGATATATTCATAGAAAATTGAAAAAAACAAGCAATACAAGCACAAAATATAAATATTAATGTTTTTATATGATTTGCTACCAAACACAACTTTTGGTAGCAAAAAACGCCTTTTTGTCACAAAAATAAGAATTTGGTATCAGAATCATGTTTTCTACTACCAAAATTTGGTACCAGAAACTTATATTTTTTGTTACCAATCATTGTTTTGGTAGCTGAAATAATATTTTTGCTACCAAATATGAATTTGGTACCAAAAAGATGTATATTAAACATTACAAAAATAACGTTTTAATGTCAAAAATTATTTAAGAATCATTGTTCTAATAATATAACAAAAAATGTAGTTTTAAAATTGAAATACATTATTCAAAGTTAAAAATCAATCAAATTGTGAGATTATATACTACTCTATGTGGAACATATACTTAATTAACAAGATCACATATGTGTAGACATGAACATGTCTCTTGTTACACCTACACAAAATAACTAAATTATCAAATTATTGTTATACAAAATATACTAGGATGACTGTTAAAACTTAATATAGGACATATTCATAGAAAATTGAAAAAAAAAAAAGCAATACAAGCACAAAATATAAATATTAATGTTTTATATGATTTGCTACCAAACACAACTTTTGGTAGCAAAAAAACGCCTTTTTGTCATCAAACACAACTTTTGGTAGCAAAAAAACGCCTTTTTGTCAAAAAATTAAGTTTTTGGTAGCAGAATCATGTTTTTTGCTACCAAAATTTGGTAGCAAAAAATTATGTTTTTTGGTAGCAAAAACTTGATTTTTCGCTACCAAATTTTGGTGGCAGAAAACATGATTCTGCTACCAAATTCTTGATAGCAAATGTTATATGTTTTGCTTCTAAAAATAATTCGGTAGCAAATACCTCGGGCGGGAAAAAATTTTGCTTCCCGCCAACTTTTTGTTACCAAAACATATTTGGTAGCAAAAAAGTCATATTTTGCTACCAAATTTTTGGTAGCAGAATCTTATGCGTAATATTATTTTGGTAGCAAAAAAGCTCTTGGCGGGAACCAAAATTTATTTCCCGCCATGTTATTTGTTACCAAATTATATTTGGTAGCGGATTGTGTTGTTTTTGCTACCAAATTTGATAACTAAAGCCTTGATACTTTCAGCTACCAAAGTTTGGTAGCAAAAAGTGTGTTTTCTGCTACCAAAAATTTTTTAGTATCAAAAAGTTTGGTCTCTTAAAGTGATTATTTTTGTAGTGTGTTCAGTTACAGCTCAACTTTTATCTAATTAGGAGACTAAATAGAAACCGTACAATTTCCTATTTTATTTAAGATTTATAAGACTTCATAGCTTTCACACCATTCCAATAGGAATACTAATACAGACTTTATTACATATGTTAACTAAAATTTTTGACATGTATCATCTTTACTTTTAAAACAAACAAACTTAATAACAAGTCATTCTTTTAACACTTATTTACAAGACTGCCATTTTTCTTCACTGCTAAATTTTACTATGACTTTTACGGTGCATTTGGTACTTTTTTTAGTTGTTTTTGAAAATGTTTATGCACATCTTTTGAGGCACGAAAATGAACACGGCTTACAAGCCGCATTTGTATAACAAATGTATTGAAAACGAAAAGGAAAACAAAAAATAATGAAAAATGGTTTTTGTGAAGGAAGTTAGAAAACGATTAGAAGTAGTTTTTCCTTTTCTGTTTTCATTTTCTAGTACTTACCAACAATGTTACATTAAATTATTAAATTATTAATTACAAATTATATAGTATATAAATTAATAATTAATAAATAGATATGACTATAACTAATAAAGAGATAGTAATTACATAATTATTAATTAATATTAAATTATTATTATTAAATTTGTAATTTTATTAATAAAAATGACAAATAATAAATATTAATTATTTAGTTAAAGATTAATTGTCAAAAATTGATTATAAAATATATTAATAATAGAATAATTAATAATAGATTTTTAAATAAATAATAATTAATATATCAATCATATATATTAATTATAATCTATTAATTAGTAAATAGTTGATAATAAAAAAGTAGTAATTACTCAATTGATAATCAATATTAAATTATATAATAAATTGTAATTATACTAATCAATAGTAATTAATAATTGACAATTAGCAATTCATCATTATTTAAATAATAATTATCAAAAATTGGTCATTCAATATATCAAATAATAGATTATTACATAAAAGTTAGTAACTAATTAAATAATTATTTAATTATGTACTAAAATTTAATTATTTAAATAGTAAATTGAATATTAATATATTATTTATATACTAATTATTTTTTCTTAGTACACTTATTAATTACTTATAAACTAATAAATATGAGTACGTTATTAACATAGTAATTACTTATAACTAATTATTAATTACTATTTTTTTAATTATTTAGCATACTAATTCATAATCTATATTTTAATTACCCATGTACTCATTATTTATAATATATTCATTATTATTGTATTATTGATATATAAATTTTTATGTGCTTAATATATTAATTTAACATTATTAATTGCATGTACTTGAAACAAAATTTCATAAATATAACCAAACACTATTTTATTTTTTTACTATTCTCAAAATAATCTCTTAAAAGACTAACCAAATATAATTTTAAAATCGGTCGCAGAATGATTTTTAAAACAATCTCACTTTTATTTTTGTAACAAAATCATTTTGAAAACATTACGAATTGGTCCTTTAACTTTCAGCCTAAAAAAAAAAAGTCAGAGATTACATAATAAGGGAGAGAAGTCTTATTCTCCGTGGGCATTTTGGAAGATATTGATGTTGTGATTCTCTTGATAAGAAGACGTCATTGAGGCATTTTGCTCCTTTTTTTATTCTTTTTTATAAGATGCTTTTTCTTTTTTTTTCCCCTTCTTTAATTTTTTCCCGTTTTGAAGCCATTGATGATTTTATGCTCCATTTCTAAAGTATATAACAAAAAACCTCCAAACTGCCCCGCTCTACTATTTATGTGCCACATCATCAAACTATCAAACTGTGGTTTTATACCGCCCGCCCCACCATGCATAAAGGGTGGTTTCGGTTTGGATTTTTCCTAAACCACGGTTTTTTTATTTCTTTTGATACAATGAGAGGGGGGATTGACATCACTTTAAGTAAAGTTCATGATAACTCGAACCCTCTCAATTTATGATTAGGGTGGAGAGACTTACAATTAATTAATCTATCCTCACTCGTCGATGGTATTTTCTGAAGTCATTGACAAATGTTTTACTCTTTTTTTTTTATATATATAATTATGCTTCATTCTTGTTTTTTTTTTTTGGATGACTTTTTTGTATACTCTATTCTTGATTGATAAAATTTATCCTTGTTACGCTCCACTTTCAAAGAGTTTTTTTTTGTTTTGTTTTAAATTTCCTTTTTTTTATAAGATCATATTATAGTTTTTCTTTATTTTTTTCTTTTTTCATCATTTACTTTTTTGGTCAGATTGAGATGTTTTTATTTTGTAAAGCAAGTAACACTACAATGTATAAGAAGCGTATATGAAGTTGCATCATTTCACGACAGTTTAATGAGTTTTGAGCGTTATTAGTTTCTGATTTTATTTCATTTTGCTAGAGTCAGCAGATTTAGGAGCCAAAAAAAGAAAAAGAAAAAAAAGAATGGCGGTCTTGTAAATAAGTGTAAAAAAATAACTTGTTATTAAGCTAGTTTGTTTGAGAAAGTAGAAATGACTCGTCAAAAAATTAAGTTAGAATATGCAATAGAGTATGTATTTAACATTTCTCATCGAATCACAATTAAAACTTTTTACTACAGTACTGCTTTCTTTCACAAAAATTCAAATTTAACTTTTTAGTACATGGTTTTCTCTCTTAGGAATTCACTGTTCAATTCAAGTTCTCAACTCGAATAGCGAAACTAATGGGGACTTATGATCTTGCCAAATTTGTGTTGAAGAGGATAGAAGAAAAAATAAGTATGAGAAGTAAAATTTACTCTTAAAGTGCACGAGTATGGATTTTTACCCTTCATTCGTAATTAATACCCTTTTGTTAGTGACTAAAAAGATTATTAATTAAAAATAAGGGATAAAAATCCTGACAATATACTTTTAAGAGCTATTTATCTCATTTCCCCGTACTAAGGAAATAATGTTTATAGTTTAGGAAATCACAGTACTAATAACCCATAATTTTGTTTAAAACATGAAATTAAGTTTAAAATATATGAAAATTACTATCCACGCTCTTAAGAAAAACCCATTTGGGATTGGGACTCACCTGGCACAAGATTAAACAAAACTCATCCAAAAAAAACCCCCATTTATTTGTGGTGTGAGTCTCCTCATTCTTTAATTCATATTTTAATTTTCTTCTATAGTTATGCAAAATTCTTTTATGTTTGTTAATAAAAAAGATAAGTTTGAAAATTTTCTGTACAAAAGCACCAGCTGAACAAAGAATTTATAATTTAGATATTCAACTCCCTAAATTCTTAATCTGATTGCATTATTAGTCCATATTTTAAGATTTTAAACACTCAGGTTCCCCAAAGACTTAATCTGTTGGCACTGTTAGTCATCATCTTAGGAATTTTGGCACTCAAATCTAGAATTCTTATGCTCTATTTGTTTTGAAGGTTCTGACCTGGTTTATGATTATAGTTCTTGATTCGCTATAGTATTTTTCTCTCATAAAAAAATTTAAATTTCAAAAATCAGAATCATGTACTATGGTTCTGCACCCATAAACCAAACGTCACCTTAATTTAGGGAGAAAGAGGAAAATAGGCCAAGACTTGAGATGAATTAAAATTAATAGGCCAATAGTTTACATAAGTTAATAAATAGGCCAAATTACTGTTTTCGTCCATAACTTGTCTGGTTATGAACCATAACTTGACAAGTTATTGTCCATAATTCACGGGTTTTGTCCATAACTTGTCTGACTATGAACCATAACTTGACAAGTTTGTCCATAACTTATCTGGTTATAAACCATAACTTGACAAGTTATGGCCAATTAATTTCTATAACTAAAAATTGGCCTATATACTTTCTTAAGCTTTTCATATTGGCTTATTTTCTACTATTTCCCCTTAATTTATAGGTACTTTTAGTCCTCATCTTTGTTTTGGTGTTAAATGCCATAAGAGATGTAAATATTTTGAGGGCTTTTCTGTCTTAGACCAAAAAATCTCTCTCTCACACACACATATATTTGATAGAAAGGTCCCCAAATACTAACTCTATCACTTTCCTTTTTTTTTTAATGTTAAAATGCCATATTATAAAGTTAATTATGATAATAATTGGCAAAGAAGCTATTTATAAAGGAAAAAAAAAAGAAATTCATAACTATCATTAAGGGAAATGGCTATCCATTCCATTGTATTTTTGAATAAATTGGTTCCAGATTACAGAGATGTAACTAAGTAGCAGTAAGGCTTAGTTGATCAATTGCATACTTTTCTTTTTTAAAGATATTTAATATTATTGAGGATAATAAAAAGGTCGTATTGCTATTATTTACATCGTTGTAATTCAGAACTAACTTACCCAAAATATAATGGATTAAATCACAATTTCTTCAACATTACTTATGATATATTTTTTTGTTTTTTCCTTTATACATCAAATATTTTGTTGTCATTAGTTATTATAATTAAACTTTATGCTAAGGAAATAATCATTATTTTTGTCCAAAAAAAAACAATTTACACATCGAAAAAAAAAGAAAGATTTTCCGTATTTTTTTTAAAATCAAAAAGTATGTTTTTCTCTACCTAAGGAAAAAAAAACTCAAAATATTGATATTTCTTATGAAATTGGATTATTATAACCAGTACTCCTTAAGCTTTAAGTTTATTCTCAGTTTGTCATTTGAACTTTAAAAACTCTCACTTCGTCCCTTGAATTTTGAATTGTTCTCAGTTATCCTCTTCTATTATAATTTTTGTTAAAAATATATAGAAAAAAGAGAATAATATATAAAGTCACATGTCATTTCTGTTTGAATTTCTGTTAAAAAGAAACAGATAAAAACCACATTACCACACTTAATCTCTTATATTTTGGTCTGATTTTAGTAGAAATTACAATAAAAGGGGGCTAAATGAGAATAATTCAAAGTTTATGAGGCAAACTGGAAATTTTTAAAGTTTATGAGGCAAACTGAAAATTTTTAAAGTTTAGGAGACAAACTGAAAATAACCCTAAAGTTTAAGGGCACTGGTGAGAATAATCCTATGAAATTTATCGATAAAAAGAAGATGCGGACTAACTTTGCTAACGGATTAAGAATTTGGGGATTTAAATGTCCAATTCTTAAAATAGGGAATAAAGGCACCAAAAAATTACGAGTTTGGTGATCCAAATATAAATTCTTAAAATGGGAACTAACATTGGAACAGATTAAGAGTTTGAAGTTGTGTTTGGAGGATGAATTCAAACTACCTTAACATATTATTTCTCACAAAAATTTTAAATTTAAAAAGATCTCCTACAATGTTTATTTGAATTTTGATTCAAACTACCTAGTTTAAACTCACCTTTCAAATGAGCTCTGAGATATTTATAAAATGTGGACCGAAATGTCAAAGATTATAAAATTTAGGAACCCATGATATAAAAGTTTTATTTTATTTTAAAAAGATAGGCAACACGGACGACTAACAAAATGTGAACAAATATAAAATGATGGTGAATGAGAGAAATGATCATGATCTCCATAAAAGGGGAAAGTCTTGTAAAAAGACGATTACGTATCAATACGACAATCAATAGAAGGGTGGCAATAACCTTTTGGGATAGAAACATTCTAAAAACGACAAAACGAAAATGTAATTTGGAAAAAGCGGGTAATTGGGTAATTAAATTATTGGATCTTTGGCTACGGACATGCTATAAAAGAGTGAAAAATCAAGAATGACACGACAAGAAAACAAAAAAAAAAAAAAAGAGTGAATCAGTCTCCTTCTTTCCACCAAGTACTGCTGCTGAAGAGAAATGTCAGACGACGAGTCGGTTTCCTCCTCCTCCTCCGAGGACGGCGACGAGGCAATGGATCGTTACCCTTGCTCCTTATGCAACCGCGTAGCACACACGCAGGAGCAATTGGTCAAGCATCGAAAAAAACATCACAACAAGAAGAAAACCAACTGCTCTTTGTGTGGCATGAAGTTCAAAGAGAAAGCCGTGTTCGACGCTCACGATTGTCTAACATTTGACACTCACGCTTGAGGAAGTTTCTGCAGTGAAGAAGATTCTGTTTCGACTTCTTCATTCTTCTTCTTCATCTTTTCTTTCTTTAATTCTTTTCAAGAAATATACGCCATCTTTAATGGAGGAACTGCATCGCTAGTTCGCTGCTGAAGAACAGATTCCGGATTTCGCCTTACTGATAAACGGCTTCTTCTTATTCACAACTGAGGTAACTCTGATCTTTTCTTTCTTCTTCTTCTTCTTGTTTTTGTTTTGTTTTTTGTTTTTCTTTTCTGAAGTGTTTATTTGATCACTCAATGGTTCCTATAATTCCATTTTCTTTGTTTATGATCCGCTTGCGATCTTCCTAGTGTTCTTAATTTATTGCGTTTTCTTTCTTACTTTTGGGTTTTAATTGTGTCAATAGTCCTCATCAATAATGAACACACATATGGCCAAAGATTGTAAAAATGTTTAGCGTCAAAGATTGATCAGATATGGGTTTCTAATTAATACATTTCAATCTTCCTTCGATTTGCGATGATTAAAGTGAAAATTGGTTTTACATATGCAGGAACATACGTGGCAGATATTCAGAGTGGTACAATCACCAATATTTCTGGCCAGGAACACCATCAGAGAGTACTCCTTGGCTGTGGTCCCCACTTTATCCACCTCAATAGAATTTAGAAGTACTATTTCGTACGTATATACACGGCGAAATCCGGTTCTGTCCTTTGTTTTAAGTTCTTTTGATTTTTGTTTTGCGGTTCTGTCCTTCCTTTGTTTTTAGTTCTTTTGATTTTTGTTTTGAGTTCCTCAATGTATTCGGACAGATCCTTTTGTTTTTGTTTTTGTTTTTATTTTTTTTTATTCTCATGTAATTAGATGAAACGAATTAATGTCATTCTTCTTCTTCTTCTTCTTCTTCTTCTTCTTCTTCTTCTTCTTCTTCTTCTTCTTCTTCTTCTGGGGTAATAATATCGATTAATTCGTTACCCACTTTTACATTTGGAATCAGACAAATTAATTATGAAAAAGTACAAAAAAAGAAGAACATGAAATATGTGTGTGCATATCGAGAGCGACAAAGAGAAACATTTTCATTACTTGTAAAATTAATGTCTTTTATGGTGTGCAATTTAAAGATTGGGGCGCGGCATTGCTAATTAATGGATCCACATATGTGTAATACTGTAATCAGATTAATAACATAAGATGCATGCTTAATAATTTGAAAGATATATATAGTAGATGAGTAGATTAGATAAAAGAAGTATAACTTATGTCCAATTAAAAATATATATTTAATTGGATTACAATGGATAATGTATATGCATATATATAGCTCATGATGGCAAGATAATGTGGTGGTGGAGTCAACAAATTCAATCAGTTGATAAATAGAATATGTTTTAGCTCCGAAGATATTTAATATTATAGAGATATACAGCCAAAAGGGAGAGTGCATTTTGCATATATATCATATTGGAATGGTCAAGAGAATTAAGTTAAGTGAACCGTGCACAAGGGGGGAAATATGTAAGATTTGGCCACTAGGTCTTGCTCTTGTAAGAAGTCATGGGACTAGTGTTGGACTTTCGGGCGGCAGGCATGCCCGATGCCCGAAAATTTTCGGGCACGGCGGGCAGGCCCCTCTCGCCGCCCAAAAATGATTTTCTTCGGGCACGGGCTCGGGTAGCCCGAAAATGGTAAGCCCTCCGACAGCCCGCTGCCGTGGAGAAGCCTTCCCCCGCCGTTCGCCGGAGTTTTTTTAAATT
>NW_010360565.1:1150005-1155761 GCF_000414095.1 Morus notabilis | reverse complement strand
AACCGGCCGAATACTTGAAGAATGGAGAAACGCATTGCAGCAGGATATTGTTGAAGCTTTGGTGTCCATCAAGGATTGGGACCGTTCCGACCAACGCTTACATGATACAATCTCACCGGCAAACCAAGAATGGATCGACGAATTTAATAGATTAACTTTTAATTTTCAAGATGATCCTTCTGCTTCATCTTGATAATTTCTTTGTAAATATTTATTTACTTTGTAATTTCTAATTTGTATAGTGTTTATTGTAATTTGTAATCTTGTATAGACTTTGTAAGTTCATCAAATTTGTAATTCGTCCCACAATGATTGCACTCTTTTTTCCTTACCAAGTTTTTATCCCAATTGGGTTTTTCTTGGTAAGGTTTTTAATGAGGCAATCATGAATTACAAATTTAAAAATCAATGAAGAAGTAATTTTTTTTATATAGTTCGTTCATGTCGTGTGTTCATTTCATATTTCAAATTGTAATATACACAATTACACATTGTAATTATACAAATACTTATTTCAACAACATAAAAATATAATATAAAAAAAAAAAATTTCGGGCAGCCAGTCGGGCATCGGGCAGCCCGACCGGGCACGGGCAGGCTTCCTCTGCCCGAAGCCCGTCCATGGGAATTTTCGGGTCGGGTCGGGCAGCCCGAATTTTCGGTCAGCTCGGGTTCAGTCATCGGGCAAAAATTCTGACTTTTCGGTAGTCACGGGCAGCCCGTCCAAAGTTTCAGCACTACATGGGACTTGACTGGTAAACCTTGCATGCATGTAATGGCATGCTATTTTCAATTATAAAAGGTCAAACACAGAACTGAACCATGACTTCTTGAAAAGGACTATAGAACGTAGCAACCACGAGCAATGCTATAATTACACTAATGATACTAAACACCATCCATTATTTACAAATGAGGCCTACATTTTATTAATAATGGTGCTTAACACTAATGGTGTTTCTAAGTATTTTTTCCAATAAAATTACATGATGACTAAAACACATGACACTGCTGAAACATGACCTAATCAAGTAAAGAAAGTACAGACAAAGTCGTACAAAACCAACGACATTATTATTCTCGTTGGGGTTCCCCCTTTGAATTTTTGATTTTTTTGATTTCACCCTATATATTTTCAAGTTCTTCCATATATACCCCCTTATGCCCCCTTGATTTTTGGGTTTTTATTTTTCACCCTATAGATTTTCAATTTTTTTTTCAAATATACCCCATTCATTAACAAAAATTTCATAATATCTCCACTAAATCTAATTTAAATATTTTTTCCCCACTTTTTGGTTTTTTTTATATTGTTCTTTTGAGCTTTTCATATTAAATCGTATACTTTTTGGTGTAATCTAATTGAATTATTTTTCTTTACTTTACTCTAATTAAAACTTTTTTTTTCAAATTTGTCCCTTCTAATATATATATATATATATATCATATAAACTTTATTCTATATATCAAAAGTAAGTCTCACAAGAAAAATTTAAATGGCTCTTTAAAATTACACTTCCCAAATGCATCTCTTATGACGCATTTTTTTAAGCAACCCTCTTAATTACTGTTTTCACGTGAATATCTTTTGTCTAATTTGCTCTTGTTGAAGTAATGAACACTGTTTTTTTTTTTTTTTTCAAAATCTTTTTAAATTAAACTCTGTAAAATTTTAATTCACGTATCAAAAAATTTAATAAACTGATAAATATAAAGTATAAAACGTGGTTCCAACTGGCTAATAATAATATTAGGTGTTGATATTATTAGCGTTTATAACATTTTTCACATTTTTAATTTATGTCCCTCTTAAAACAAAATCTTGGCTCTGCCACTGCTTACATGCATATTGATCATTGTATATAGCAGAAAACAAAACGAGATCATTGATATATATGTGTGGGGTGCATTTAATGCTATTATATATGTAGTGGCAGCTTTGTTAGAAATTAATAGATTCTAGTATTTTTCAAGAATTTCTAAATACAAATTTAGAGAACTTGACAATATGGGAAAAAATTACTGAGACGGCTTTGTCTTGAAACATCACGCTTGTATTAAAAAAAAAAAATCATTTTGCATATGTTTTACTCTAATGTGATTTTGATTAGATCAATAAGAATATGCTATCATAGAGTTTATCTTATCTATATCTTTAGATTTTAAACTTATGCTCAATTCTTACCTTTTATCGAATGATCGGCCACCGGTCAATTTTGATAAAAAAAAATTAACCTAAATAACCTCAATAAAATATGAATAATAAGAAAAAAATTGTAAAATATTAGGATATTTTTCATTAGATCGAGAATGCATACGTAATTAACATGATTTGAAATGTGAAGTTATAAATGAGATATAATTTATAAAATATGAAGTGTACATTTTTTAATCTCAAAATGCGGGGTATAAAGATGAAAAAAAAAGCTCACATACACATATATAAGTAAAGTTGTTTGTAGAAAACATATAGAAACAAAATAGAAAAAATAAATTTAATGGGAGCATATATAAATATATTAAATTTTAGTGGGGACAAAATTGAAATGTTAAAATTTTTAAGAGGTTAAATTTTAGTTTCAAAAAAGTCAGTGGGGCTGACTACCACCACTCGTCCCCATATAGTTTCGCCAGTAGTCGTATCATCAACACGCATCTGAAACATAGGAAGAGCAATGTTGTAAGGCACTGTAATAGTTAATACTACCTACTAATAAAAGGTGGATCTTACGGTGTGGGATCATAAATAAGGCACACCTTCTATTAGTGATGGTATTGAATACATGTAGTGTCCTAAAGTATTTTTCACATAAGAAAGGAGATAATCATATATAAGGCTGTTGTAAGGTTGTGTTCACCATTGAGTACCCTCTTCTGGTCCCCACTCTACAGTCCATCTTTTACAGTCCATCTTTAGACCTCAAAAACTGCTTAGGGGCACTACCGATGCTAAGCACCACCACTGATAAAAAGTGGGACTCCACCTGTGAGTCTCACGTTACGAGACTCACATTCTATTAATGAGTGGTGTTGAGCACCACCAGTGCCCAATAGCATTGGGCCTCAGACCTCAATCTTCTCTTTCAGATACCAATCTATCGGGTACTTTTGATAAATACCCCTTAAAATAGTACCATTAAGGATTTTTAGGTCTCAACATTGTCATGAATTTGCCCCTTTGATTAAGTAATTTGATAGATTATTGTCGATAATTTGACATATGTCGCCGGCTGCGGTCTCCGGTCACCAGTGGTGGGCGTAATTTAACAGAATATTGTCTAAAATTTAACAAATTATTATCTATAATTTGACAGATTATTATCAAAATGGTAGCTTATCACAACAGAAGGGTAGAACTCCATAAGGATGTATTTAAGGATCAGTTTTTGTAATTTTCTCTAATCAGGTAATCTTCACAAATACCCTTTAAAAGTATATAGGTAAGGATTTTTATCCTTTATTCTTAATTCATAACTTTTTTAGTCAAATAATTATACTAATAAAATGATATTTATCAAGAGTAAAAAGTAAAGGTTCAGACTTATGCACTCTTAAGAGTAAATTCTCTATTTTTTTATTTTTTTTAAAAGTCAGAGATTAAAGTGTGAACCATTTGTGATATTTTTTTTATTGCCCTGTTACATGTTAATCATATAAATGAAACCGAAACAAATATATGCCACATGATATATTGACGTTTTACCCTACACCGCCAATAAATACTACTAGCGTGACAGTTTTTATTGTTGGAGCGTGATAAATATCCTGCACCACCCATAAATTCTCGAATCCAAAAAGAAATTTTACCGAAAAGATGAAGGCGTTGTTCGATATGTTGTTTTCATTTGTTTTTAAAAACGTTTTTGTACGTTTTTTTTAAGATCTCTAAATAGCATTTAGTTAGTAAATATGTTAAAAATAAGAAAAAAAATGAAAACAGGTTTTTATTAAGAAAATAAAAAATAGTTAAAAAATTGTTTTCACGTTTTTATTTTATTTTCTAAGACCATAATTTAATAGACATTTTGAAAAACATAACTATATATCATTTTTATTTTCATACTCAAAATAAAACTATTCTGAGAACGTTATCAAATAGACGTTTTTTTTTTTTTTTTTTTTTTTTTTTTTTTTACTTTTTTGGCCTTTTCTTTGGTTTTGGCTTTCTGCTTGTCCTATTATCATGATGGCAATGTCAGACCATATTAATACACCGAAATTGGGAAATTGCACAATATAGACAAACAAAAGAGTTCAAGGCTCCGTTAATTTCACTGATTCGAGTTTAGAATTCGAGTTTTGCTACAGTAAAAAGCTCTCACAAATAATCACATCTAACTTTTTTGCTACAGTAAAAAGTTCTCACATAAAATCGCATCTCAACTCGAATTAAAAACTCAAATCAGCGAACTAAACGGGCCCCAAAAATATTCTAGTATAACTAAACGCATGCTGCACTTATTTGGAGGCCGATAATCCGATATATAAAATGAAATACGATAAGCTTTAACATCCCACTTCTTAACCACTAATAATGGGTTGGTCTAACAGTGAAAGGCAATTTTTAAAAATATTTCTTTAAAATGGAGTTCTTTTTATTTGTATTTCTTAATATTAATCTATATATTTTTATTTTTTTAAATAAAATTAATAAAGGGTAGATTATTTTTAAAAAGATACTTTTAATAAAGAACTTGAAATTTCCCCTTTTTTTTAATACTTTACAGTTTCACTTTAAGTCTACCGAACCAAAGTAGTTTAGGTGATGTTAGATTCTTCGACCTTTTCTAAGTAGAAAAAACAAAAACATCGTACTTTTTACATGCAACATCAAAATAAGGGGAAGCAAGCTGCCAAACACAATACGCTAACAAACATTAAAAAAAAAAGAATAAAATCATTTTAGTATCATCGTTATATTAAAATATATTCTTAGTATCATATTTTTTTTAATAATATTAAAACAGTACCTTAATACTTTTAAAAATATTTTTTTAATATCTTAAAATTAATTTTTAAAATATAAAATGATTTTAATACCATTTATTTAATTAATTAAAAACTAATTGAGCTTTTTATTTTGTTGTTTTCTTTTATAATATTTTAACGTTTTAAAATATTTTCAGAATTTTTTTTAAATATTGATTTCTATTTAATTGATAAGAAAGGTAATTTGGACATTACATGTCATAAAAATTTCAGGGTACCGAGAAATGTTTTCAAAAACATCAAGATATTATTTTAATATTATTAAGGTACTAAAAAAATGTTTCGCTATAATAAAAGGTATCAAAATAATTTTATTAAAATAAAAAAAAAACCTCCGGAAACGTGACAAATATCTCGCTGGTACTGTTGAATCAAGTTAACCCATAATTTTTTTTTTTTTTTTGAAATCCATGTTCCATACTTCTGGGCATGCATATAAAAATCTTCAATGCCAATATCTCATTAATGGACATAGTGTTTGTAATGACTGAGAAAATCCCAAACCTTAAATAATACAATTTATGTATTTAAGCCAAGGATTTTCTTAGATAAATATTATGTGACTGAAGGATTTATGGAATTAATATATGTATTCCTAAATTCTGTAGCAGATTTCATGTTAAGTTCATGTTTTCGATCAAGTAAATTCGATCGATAAATTCTCACCGTACTTTAAGGCGGAATAATTTTCAGTACAAGTATAGTTTGAGAATCTTAATTTCAAGAATCTCCAAACACAGCATGATGTTAGCAGCGTATAAAAAAAA
>NW_010360565.1:1148129-1149746 GCF_000414095.1 Morus notabilis | reverse complement strand
AAGGGAAACTTAAGAAAGTGGACAAGAGTACAATGGGGTAGGTGAGATTTTTTTCTCTCCCTTCCTCCGCTTGGCCGGCCATGCATGAAAAAATAGAGCCAAACCTTTGGCTAGTGGAGTGTGCTAGAGGACTTTATGTTAAGGTGATGTGATGTTAGTGGTTGAAGGGGAATTAATGGCAAAGTTGCTTCTTCTTTTCTCCTTCCAAAACCGGCCAAGAAAGGGGGATTTGAACCAAAAATTTGGTTGAATGATGGAGTGGAATTGGTGTTAAAAAAATAATTTCTAAGTTGCCTATAAAAGGAACCAACATAGGATAAGCTTCATTTTTTTTCTCCTCGCTTTTTCCCCACTCAAAAATCCGGCCACCCTACAACATTTCCTCTCAAATGTTTTCCTCCACTCTTCCAATCTTGAGCCACTAGCAAACCATAGAAGAAGAAGAAAGAGATCAAAGGGTCTAGGAGGAGACTAGTCAAGCATTCCTCCAAGGGTAAGGAAACTCTAAACCCTCTCTTTTTATGTTTTAGTAAAGTTTGAAATGTAGAAATATTCCTCTTAAATTTCCTTATACTTTCTAGTTCCAAGCCATTAACAAATCTTAGAGGAGTTCAAAGGTTTTCAAGGGAGAGAGAGAGTTCTTCAAGGGTAAGTTCTCAAACTCTTCTCCATTAATTTCTAGCCAACTTTAAGCTTGGATTTATGGATGTAAATTTGTGGTTCTTGAGGAAGATGTGTTGTAATAAGGGTGTGTGAGTTTTATGTTAGTTTTGTGAGTTATGAGGTTAGTTTAATGTGGTATGATTATGCTTGATTTAAGTTTGCTTATTTCCGGTTAGAGGAAAAATTTCCAGTCACTTTGAACGCGAAAATAAGAACCCTAGAGCGAGATTTTTCAATGTTTCAAAGCTAGAACTTATAGCCCTCGATGTTTTGAACATTTTCTATGACTATGACAAAACCCAATTTTAACTCTAAAAGCAAGTTTGAAGCCAGTTTGCAAAAACGGACGGGCTGTCAAACACAGTTTCGGAAATAGAAAAAAGGGGCGATTGCTACAGCATCCTACAACATTTAAAAGAGATTGCTACAACAATCCTAAAACCTTTTCAAAAAGATTGCTACAGCAATATTAGAAGATTACCACAGCATCCTATAGCATTTTTAAAAGGATAGCTACAGCCTTATTAAATGATTGCTACAACATTGCTATAGCAAAAGAAAAAAAAAACAGCAGCCATTGTTTTTAGCCAAACGAGGCCTTTAGAGGCTGAATTTTAACTTTATCCAAAAACAACAATTTTAGATCTCGACGAGTCGAAGAATTGTTGCGAAGGACAGATTTTCAAAATCCAACTCCAAGATGCAGTGAAATGCAGATTTCAGAAACTGCACAGTTTTAACAAAACGAAACTAAAATAGTGACGTTTTTAACAAAAGGTTATCAAAGAATCCAAGATGTGATTTCAATAAAATAATATGGTTTTAGACCTCACTTTAATGAGGAATAGCCATGAAGAAAGATTCCAAGAAAAAGGGTTTCTACCATATAGTTTCACGGTGGTTTACAAGTCAACCGTAAAACGACTTGGGGAATAGTTTTCAAAAGTCGATATT
>NW_010360565.1:1147596-1147868 GCF_000414095.1 Morus notabilis | reverse complement strand
TATAATGAGTCCAATGAGGAAAAATTATGGAGAATAAGTTACTAGATTGGGTAAATGATTTTCAACCTAGACATAAGTATGCTAAGGGCAATTAAGGAAAATAATATTTTGAGGATTTAATAAATTGATCCTTATAGTAAATTATCCTTCAGTAAAGGAAATGAATACATGCCTTAAGTAAAGGGCTGGGTTTCCTTCATAAGCTGCTAAAATAAAATAGCAAACGATAGATAATCTCACACTCTCAATGGGTGTTCATTTTCAGAAGTAAG
>NW_010360565.1:1142702-1143341 GCF_000414095.1 Morus notabilis | reverse complement strand
AGGACCAAGATCAGATAGATCTGATACTGGAGTCTCAGCCGAATCAAGGATAGAAATGTATAGTCTAAGTTTATGTTAAGTTAAAAATAGTTCCGAGATCAATCACGACGGATTTCGTGGTAAGGTTGCCTAGAAAATCCGATAGTAATGTTGCGATTTAGAAAATCAGAAACTGATTGACAAGATCTACATATTTTTACTGATCAAACTCAGTTATTCTATTAAGAGACAACCATTTCGCGAGTATACAAGAGCAATAGGGTCAAGTTATTCCCACCGCAGACATATGGCCAACCTGAGAAGACCATCCAGACCCTAGAAGATATGCTGAGAGCATGTGTTATGGATTTTAAAGAGAACTGGGATAGGAAGTTACCTTTGATAGAGTTTTCCTATAACAACAACTATCACACGTCAATAGGAATGACACCTTTCGAAGCTCTATACGGAAGAAAATACAGGTCCCCAATTCATTAGTATGAACCTGGGGAGAAGCATTTAGAAATAGTATACTTTATCAGGAGAACCACAGAGAATGTGAGACTTATCACGAAGAAGTTCGATACAGCTCATAGTCGCCAGAAGAGCTATGCGGATAAACGCCGCAGATTTATAGAGTTTCAGGAAGGAGACTAAGTT
>NW_010360565.1:1142271-1142598 GCF_000414095.1 Morus notabilis | reverse complement strand
TATTGATATTAAAGGAGTATGCGATAGATCCATCGCATGTATTGCACCAGGAACCTGTCGAAGTGCACGCAGTCCAGATCCTAGCTCGCGAGGAGAGAACCTTAAGGAATAAAGTAATTCCTCAGGTTAAAATCTTGTAGTGAAATCATAATATCGAGGAACCTACTTGAGAACGCGAATAGAATATGAGAAAAAGCTACCCTGAGTTGTTTTAATTTTCGGGACGAAAATTCTTAAGGGGGGTAGATTGTAATGACTGAGAAAATCCCAAACCTTAAATAATACAATTTATGTATTTAAGCCAAGGATTTTCTTAGACAAATATTA
>NW_010360565.1:1140813-1142167 GCF_000414095.1 Morus notabilis | reverse complement strand
GTACTTTAAGGCGGAATAATTTTCAGTACAAGTATAGTTTGAGAATCTTAATTTCAAGAATCTCCAAACACAGCATGATGTTAGCAACGTAAAAAAAAACGCACTGACATTTTTAAAAAGGAGAAAATCCTTAATTGCCAGACAGCTAGGTTAAAGTCAGAAGATAAATACCCATAGTAGAAGGGTATAATGTGAACTCGGGAGTTGACACCGTCAGAAACAACGTCATTTCTGAAAATTAACGCAGGATAGTTAAATTTAGAATTTGTTCAGTCTAGAATTAATTTCAAGACTGTAAACAGTTCAAGATATTACGCGAATAAGAATTTAATGTGATATCCAAAGCAGTCAAGGATTTAACATTTAACTGTAAATAAGCAGTAGAAAAAGGAACCGTCAGAAATGGAAACGAATTCCTGTCAGCTAAGTTACTCTCTTATAGTCAGTATAATTTTTATCAGTTTCTAAGGGAAACTTAAGAAAGTGGACAAGAGTACAATGGGGTAGGTGAGATTTTTTTCTCTCCCTTCCTCCACTTGGCCGGCCATGCATGAAAAAATAGAGCCAAACCTTTGGCTAGTGGAGTGTGCTAGAGGACTTTATGTTAAGGTGATGTGATGTTAGTGGTTGAAGGGGAATTAATGGCAAAGTTGCTTCTTCTTTTCTCCTTCCAAAACCGGCCAAGAAAGGGGGATTTGAACCAAAAATTTGGTTGAATGATGGAGTGGAATTGGTGTTAAAAAAAATAATTTCCAAGTGCCTATAAAAGGAACCAACATAGGATAAGCTTCATTTTTTTTCTCCTAGCTTTTTCCCCACTCAAAAAATCCGGCCACACACTCTCCATTTCCTCTCAAATATTTTCTCCCACTCTCCAAAACTTGAGCCCCTAGCACACCATAGAAGAAGAAGAAGGAGATTAAGGGATTCTAGGAGGAGACTAGTCAAGCATTCCTCTAAGGGTAAAGAAACTCTAAATCCTCTCTTTTTCATGTTTTGGGAAAGTTTGAAATAGAGAAATATTCTTCTCAAATTTCCTTATACTCTTATAGTTTCAAGCCATTAACAATCCTAGAGGAGTTCAAGGGTTTTTCAAGAGAAAGAGAGAATTCTTCAAGGGTAAGTTCTTAAACTCCCCTCCATTAATTTCTAGCCAACTTTAAGCTTGGATTTATGGATGTAAATTTGTGGTTCTTGAAGAGATAAGATTGTAATAAGAGTGTGTGAGTTTTATGTTGGTTTTGTGAGTTTTGAGCTTAGTTTGATGTGGTATGTTTATGCTTAATCTAAGTTGCGTAGGTGCGGAGGAGAGGAAAAAGTTTCCGGGGACGTTGACCGCGAAAAGGAGGACCAG
>NW_010360565.1:1139252-1140602 GCF_000414095.1 Morus notabilis | reverse complement strand
CTTGAACTTATAGCCCTCGATGTTTTGAACATTTTCTATGACTATGACAAAACCCAATTTTAACTCTAAAAGCAAGTTTGAAGCCAGTTTGCAAAAACGGACGGGCTGTCAAACACAGTTTCGGAAATAGAAAAAAGGGGCGATTGCTACAGCATCCTACAGTATTTTAAAAGAGATTGCTACAACAATCCTAAAACCTTTTCAAAAAGATTGCTACAGCAATATTAGAAGGTTGCTACAGCATCCTATAGCATTTTTAAAAGGATTGCTACAGCCTTATTAAATGATTGCTACAACATTGCTATAGAAAAAAAAAAAAAAAACAGCAGCCATTGTTTTTAGCCAAACGAGGCGACAATTTTAGATCTCGACGAGTCGAAGAATTGTTGTGAAGGAGAGATTTTCAAAATCCAACTCCAAGATGCAGTGAAATGCAGATTTCAGAAACTGCACAGTTTTAACAAAACGAAACTAAAATAGTGACGTTTTTAACAAAAGGTTATCAAAGAATCCAAGATGTGATTTCAGTAAAATAATATGGGTTTAGACCTCACTTTAATGAGGAATAGCTGTGAAGAATAGCCATGAAGAAAGATTCCAAGAAAAAGGGTTTCTACAACATAGTTTCACGGTGGTTTACAAGTCAACCGTAAAACGACTTGGGGAATAATTTTCAAAAGTCGATATTCGAAAAGAGATTTTACAACGGGACTTTAGTGCTTGTAACTAAATGAGTGAGTTATCGTTTCATAAAAGTGGAATAATAGTTCTTTTAAAAAGCTTAATAGTTTTCGAGCAAAACATCCCGACAGGCACTTACAAGCCCAACACGATAGGTCCTTAGAAATTCGAGGATTTGATGTGGGTCCAACGCCAGCATTAAATTAAGAGACTCCGTTAGAGTTTAAATTTCAACAGCCTAAGAGCTAGAATGCCGTGAATAAGTTTCTA
Organism: Morus notabilis; assembly: GCF_000414095.1. Classification (NCBI taxonomy): domain Eukaryota; kingdom Viridiplantae; phylum Streptophyta; class Magnoliopsida; order Rosales; family Moraceae; genus Morus; species Morus notabilis. The sequence continues at coordinate 1,139,651 of NW_010360565.1, read as the reverse complement.
GGCCGAATTAGGCCTTAATAATATAATGAGTCCAATAAGGAAAAATTATGGAGAATAAGTTACTAGATTGGGTAAATGATTTTCAACCTAGACATAAGTATGCTAAGGGCAATTAAGGAAAATAAGATTTTGAGGATTTAATAAATTGATCCTTATAGTAAATTATCCTTCAGTAAAGGAAAGGAATACATGCCTTAAGTAAAGGGCTGGATTTCCTTCATAAGCTGCTAAAATAAAATAACAAACGACAAATAATCTCACACTCTCAATGGGTGTTCATTTTCAGAAGTAAGCAAGTAAGAGAATAGGCTGTTTGGCAAAAAGTGGATTCCAGCTCTGTAAATCAGGTAAGTAGGAATCTCGCCTACAGTATGAATAGATTTTAAAGTAAAAGTTACA
>NW_010360565.1:1132039-1139078 GCF_000414095.1 Morus notabilis | reverse complement strand
TTAAGTACATTCCATGTTATAGTATGCTATGCTATGTCATATTGCATACACCTTAATAAGTCAAGAGGAACTTATAAGAATAATATCAGTTGAGTGCCGTACCAGCCTCCACAAGGGAGGTAACTCCAGCTCCACAAGGGAGAAAAAGAAAATAACAATAATGTCCTCCGACTCAAGGGAGGCATTCAAGTTATAATCACGGTGTCGTGGGGGACCTTGGAAACCCTCACGTTCCGATGATTGCGCGCAAGTGGTACGCGAGCACTCGGGCCCATCAGTAAGAAAGATAAGATAAGATAAAAAGACTATGATAAGACATCATAATTAAGCGTAATCAGCTCATGCATATTTATTCATGTGTACTTACAGTTATTTTGTGAGATATAGTTCCTACTTGCTAAGCGAAAGCTCAATCATATATGTTCATGCTGTAGGTAAGAAACCTATCAGCATCTCTTGGAGGGCAATGGCGAGCAGCGGACGAATGGTGGAGATGGGAATGGATACCGCTCACGCAGTTATCTTCCGCAGTAAGTTTAAGAAAAATCATGTATATGTCTATATGATTCAAAGGTTTCAAGTATGTATGTTTAAAAAGTATAGGTACATATGTATAATTAAGAAAATCGAGGTTGTAGCTAACAACCCTAGTTTTGAGTATTTAAGTTTTAGAACGTTGCAACAGTGCATGCAACAAATAAACGAATTTTAAACATGACGATTTAAATGATTGATTTTAAAAGGACTTTAAGATGTACTTGAATTTAAGATTTCTCACGAAATCCGTTTTAAAGTCAAATTAAATGGCCCAATTGAATTGGCTAGTTTTAGAAAGGCTTTTAAAGAGTATTTGAAACAAGAGTTCAAACACAGCTCCATTTGAAAAATATTTCTAGAAGGTTTTATCTTAATTGAAATTAAGAAAAGCTTTAAGAAATTCAGTGATTTATTCTTTTGAAATTATTGTTACGAATTATGAAAGTATTCATTCTTATGTTTAAAAAAAAAAAATGTTCCGCAAATTTTAAGAAATGCCAGTAAGTACAAGTTAAAGTTTAAGTTACAGTGGCGGCCTCATAGGAGGGGCGTCACAGTGTTAAAGAATAAACTTAACCAAAATTTGGGACAATCCATGTTCCATTGCATAGACTTCTTCTACGATAATTTCTTCGATCTGTAGGTCTATGAAATTATTATTCATTTTTAGATTCTACGTACTTTATTACTTCAACATGTAAGTTTGGTCAAATTTAGTATATATGGCTGTCTAATTAATTACTCACCTATTCTTCATCGTACTCATAAGCTAGTAATTAACACCGCGAGGGAAGCCATGTTCTATGGTTGGATCATTTTGTACAATTTGTTTGCTTTGTGGTTTGTTACTTCAATAAATAATTTGCAAACTATATCCTTATTACGATAGCTATTTAATTTGACGCTTGGACTTTTATGCTCATCCTACGTGTCCATTCATGTACCAATATCTAGTAACCATTGTGAAAGATTTTGAGAGAAGTTAATGAATATCAGAAGTAGCTAGCCTTTATAAAAAGATAATTTGTTGATCTTGCCATTGACGACCACAAAATGGAACTTCTTAACCTCACTAGTTCATCTTCCTTTTCTTCTATGCTCCTCCATTTCATTCTTCTCTATTCCATGAGCTTTTCACTATTTACCAATATCACCATTAACGTCAATGCATTAGGAAATGAAGCAGACAGGTTTTCTCTGCTCAAATTCAAAGAATCCATTTCCAATGACCCACATGGAATCCTGAGCTCATGGAATGACTCTCTTCACTTTTGCGATTGGGACGGAGTTGCATGCGACACTCAGCGCCAGAGGCTAACATCCTTGAACCTGGAAGGCTACAACTTGCGAGGAACCATATCGCCTCACATTGGAAACATCACGTTTTTGAGGTTCCTTACCCTCAGAAACAACAGCTTCTTCGGTGAAATCCCGCCGCAAGTTGGTCGTTTGCTCCGATTGCGACATCTCAACCTTAGTCACAACATGTTGGAAGGTAAAATCCCAATCAACTTGAGCCATTGCTTTGAACTCAGAATACTAAATTTTCAAACAAATAGACTTACCGGGACAATTCCCTTTGAGCTTGGCGCTTTGGCGAAGTTTGAAGTTCTTCGCCTTAACATGAACAATCTCACTGGTGGGATCCCAGCTTCCTTGGGAAACTTGTCTTTTCTCACAACACTTTCTGTGGCCTATAACAATCTGAATGGAACTCTTCCTAATGAGTTAGGAAAATTGAAAAGCTTAAGCTTTTTTTCTGTAGGGCCTAGTGATATTTATGGTGTGATCCCTCAATCCATTTACAACCTGTCCTCTATTTCCACTTTGTCGATTGCGGGTAATAAGTTCACTGGAACTCTGCCTCCCAACATTGGCCTCTTGCTCCCTAATCTCCAAACATGTGCCCTTGGTGGTAACGAGTTCTCTGGGACAATTCCGGAGTCATTTTCCAATGCATCTCAGCTTCAAGTACTTGATTTTGGCGAAAATAAGTGCCTCGGCCGAGTTCCAACTAGTTTGGGAAATCTTCCACATCTTCGGTGGCTGAGTTTAGCTCATAACAATTTCGGAAGTCATTTGGCTAATAGCTTGGATTTTATTACGGCTCTAACGAATTGCACCAAACTGGAAATGTTGTTCTTGACCAATAACAATTTTTCAGGTGCTTTACCAGAGTCTGTTGGCAACTTGTCAACCCGAATCACTAAACTTGATTTCTCACAGAATTCAATTTCCGGGAAAATTCCTCCAACATTAGAAAATCTGGTCAACTTAATCTATTTGGGCCTGATGAGTAATCTTTTCACGGGTGTTATTCCAGTTTCTTTGGGGAGGTTACAAAATTTGCAACTTTTGGATTTGGGATCAAACTCGATATCAGGAAAGATTCCCTTATCCATAAGCAATTTGACTAGCATGTTTGCCCTTGACGTTTCAAGCAATATGTTAGAAGGTACCATTCCTTCAAATATTGCAAATTGTCAAAATCTGCAACACCTAATCATATCAAATAACTTTCTTAGTGGGGAGATAACAAAAGAAATTTTTGGTATCTCCACATTTCGCGCGATCAGCTTGTCGGGAAACTCATTGAGTGGAAGCCTACCGGTGGAAGTGGGGAAGCTAAAGACCATGATTTTACTCGACCTCGCCTCGAACAATTTGACCAATGAAATCCCAGAAAGTATTGGGGATTGTGAAAGTTTGGAAGTCATTGATTTGCATGGAAATTTCTTTCAAGGAGGCGTGCCTTCTACTTTAGCTTCTCTAAGAGGGTTGCAGTACTTGGATCTTTCTCGAAATAACTTGACAGGTCAAATTCCCAAGGATTTACAAAAACTTCCTTTCTTGATGTACTTGAATCTTTCTTTCAATGATCTAGAAGGTGAAGTACCACGGGAAGGAGTCTTTCAAAATTTAAGTGCAATATCAGTGGATGGAAACACTAATCTCTGTGGCGGTGTACGGAAATTGCAACTTTCAAGTTGCTCGACTAAAAGCTCAAAGCATAGAAAAACCATGAGTCTCAAACTAATTGCAGTCATCTTAGTTTGTTTTGCTGTGATTTTCATTCTATTTTCATGTTTCATTGTTCTTCATCGGATGAGGAAATCCACTAGGAAATCATTTTCTTCACTCTCAACAATCAACTTTCTTTCAAAGGTTTCATACAAGAAGCTTTATCAAGCTACAAATGGATTCTCTTCAAGCATGTTGGCAGGGACAGGAAGTTTTGGCTCCGTATATAAGGGGATTCTAGATCAAGAAGGACAACTAGTCGCCATAAAGGTGCTCAATCTTCAGCGAGAAGGAGCTTCCAAGAGTTTTATTGCTGAGTGCAATGCATTGAGAAATATTAGGCACCGTAATCTCGTCAAGATCTTAACATGTTGCTCAGTATGGATTACAATGGCAATGACTTCAAGGCTTTAGTCTTTGCATATATGTCCAATGGAAGCTTAGAGAAGTGGTTGCATCCAGTGATCAACAACGGAAATCAGCCAACGGGTTTGAACATGATTCAAAGACTGAATATTGCTATCGATGTGGCCTCTGCGATATGCTATCTTCATGACGATTGTGACCCACCAATCATTCACTGCGACTTGAAGCCTAGCAATGTCCTTCTTGATGATGAAATGGTTGCTCATGTAAGTGATTTTGGATTAGCAAGGCTGATCTCAAATAGCATTGACTTGAGCAAAAGCAAAACTAGTACACTTGGAATTGCGGGAACCGTCGGTTACGCCCCTCCAGGTGATGACTCTGACTTTTGTTTTCCTAATTTATGCAAAAACTATAGCTAAAACTGTAAACTAATCATTTGTACAAGTTGCAGAGTATGCAATGGGTGGTGAGCCATCAAGACATGGAGATGTGTATAGCTATGGGATCCTTGTGTTGGAGTTGTTCACCGGAAAGAGACCCACCGATGAGATGTTGAAAGATGACTTCAATCTCCACAACTTCGTTAAAACGGCGTTGCCTGAAAGACTTGAACAAATAATAGACTCGACTCTTCTCCCCAATGAAGCAGAAGAAACAAGTAGAAGACAGGGAGAAATAAACTACAGCAACAACCAAGGCATCAACTTTAAGTACTTAAATCAGATGAGCTCCAGTCTGCATAAGTGCCTGGTTTCGGTCTTGGAGATTGGACTTGCTTGTTCAGAGAACTCACCAAATGGGAGGATGAATATGGGAGATGTCAGCCGCGACCTACAACATATTAGAAATGCTTATATGAGTGCTGTGATCAATGGAGAGAGACAAAGGATAAGCTAAATACAATAATGTACTATCATATAGTCATATCATATATATATATATATATATATATAGACACACACACACACACACACATTGTTATGTTGATGTTTAATGGATTCTGTTTGAACTGCAGGAGCTGAAAACTATAGGGAAATCAGATGGTTGTGAAGGTTTTCTTGTGTCCATCTGTTGATAATTGTTAGTTTTAAAGATGAAAAACAAGAGGAAGATATACGGGAATGCAAACTGGGAATTCTATTTTAATTCATAATGCATCAAGCTTACATTATATAAAAAACAAAAACTGAACAACTAACATAGTGGCCGAGAATCAAGCCATAAACTGCAACACGTCTAGAACAAACTAACTACTTCCTAAAGACTAGGACCAACTCAAAACAAATAAATTGGAAGCATACATGACACGTGGACATATTGAAGGAAACATAAAGAACATGTGGACACATTTAAGGAAGCATAAAACAATTATCTAACACATGGACAAGTTGCAGTCCTAAAAGCAGCTAACTAACACTCCTCCATGCATTAGGAGCTGCAAACTCCAAGTCTCTGCCTAAGAAGCTCGAACTTGTTTGCTGGCAAAGGCTTTGTAAAAATGTCTGCGAGCTGATTTTCAGATCTGCAATAAATGAGGTTCACTTCTCCTTCCTTTTGCACTTCTCTTAAAAAGAAAAATTTGATCTTGAAATGCTTAGTTTTTCCATGAAAAACTGGATTGTGGGAGATTGCAATTGCTGCCTGATTGTCCACAAATACCTCTGTCTCATTCAGTTGCTTCAAGTGTAAATCACATAACAACTTCCTCAGCCACAATGCTTGATTCACTGCGGCTGTAGCAGCAACAAATTCGGCCTCTGCAGTAGACTGTGCTACAATCTCTTGTTTCTTGGAACACCATGAGAAAAAACCTGATCCTAGACTGAAACAGTACCCAGATGTACTCTTCATGTCATCCACGGATCCACCCCAATCACTGTCAGAAAATCCCAACAACTTGAAATTTTGACACTTCTTGAACTTTACACCAAAGTCAATAGTTCCTTTGATATACCTAATAGCTCTTTTTGCTGCTTTAAGATGCACTTCACTAGCACAATGCATGAAACGAGAGAGAATGCTTACAACAAAAAGGATATCTGGCCTGGTTGCAGTTAGGTACATTAGACATCCAACCATGCTTCTGAAATAGCTTTCTTCAACTTTGTCAGTCCCATCCTCTTTGCTCAAGCTATCCTTTTGATTCATTGGAGTAGCCATTGCCTTGCAATCCTCCATATGAAACTTCTTGAGAATTTCCTTGGCATACTTTTTTTGACAGATGAAAACTTCATCTTCCAACTGCTTAATCTCCATTCCCAGAAAGTATGTCATTAGTCCAAGGTCTGTCATTTCAAAGATCTGCATCATTTCCCTTTTGAACTCTTCAACAAGCTTGCCATTGCCACCTGTGATTAAGAGATCATCAACATAAAGAGAGACTATAAGCAGATCATCTCCTTTACGTTTCACATAAAGAGTAGCCTCTGACATGCTTTTTTCGAATCCTAGGCTTGACATATGCTTATCTATCTTGATATACCATGCTTTTTTCGAATCCTAGGCTTGACATATGCTTATCTATCTTGATATACCATGCTTTTTTCGAATCCTAGGCTTGACATATAGAGCATTCTTAGCAAGTAGACCTTCTCCTCTTCACCTTGTTCCATGAATCCCTCGGGCTGTTCAACATAGATCTCCTCCTGTAAAATACCATTCAAGAATGCAGATTTTACATCTAATTGAAACACTTTCCACCCATTTCACTCCAATAACTTTTCTATCCTTCGGTCTATCAACTAGCTCCCAAGTCTTGTTCTTTTTTATCATTGACAACTCCTCCTCCATTGCCTTCTTCCATTTCTGGTCTTTAATGGCTTCTTCATAACCCGCAGGTTCACAAATGGCCACATTGCATCTCTGATAGATATCATAGAGGGGTCTTGTTCCACGGATTGGTGGATCATCTTCCAAGTCTTCTTGCCACTGTTCTGATGCTTGCTCTTCTGTTGGTTGGAAGGGAAGACTTGATTTCTGCTTGCTCGTGGATGTCTCTTTTGTCTGTTCCCAGTTCCACTTCTCATCTTCATTGAAGAACACGTCTCTACTAACAATTATCTTCCCTGTTCGAGGTTGATACACCTTGTAGGCCTTAGAGGAAGAACTGTAA
>NW_010360565.1:1129163-1131737 GCF_000414095.1 Morus notabilis | reverse complement strand
GCCCAAAAATTCTTTGGCAACTCCTTGTCATGAAGCATACATCTGGTCATCTCCATTATGTATATGTTTCTCCTTTCACTAACTCCATTTTGTTGTGGCGTGTAGGGGGCAGTGAGTTGGTGTTCTATGCCCGCTTCCTCGCAAAACAAGTTAAATTCTTCTGAGGTGTATTCTTTTCCATTATCTGACCTTAGAGCTTGAATTTTGCAGCCACTTTGGTTTTCCACCATTTTCTTGAACTTCCAAAACACTCCAGCCACTTCTGACTTGAATTTTAAGAAAAAAATCCAACAAAATCTTGTAAAATCATCAATAAAAGCAATGTAATACCGACTACCTGCTAATGATAGGGTTCTTTGAGGACCGGATACATCTGTGTGGACTAGCTGCAACTTGTGAGTGGCTCTCCAAGTTGACTTTGGGAATGCTCTCCGTTTTTGTTTACCGTATTGACAAGCATGACAATTCGGTAAGTGATCTCCAAAGGTTGGTAAGCCAACTGTGAGCTCCTTTTTCTTCATGAGCTGCATCCTTTGCAAGTGACAATGACCAAGTCTCTTGTGCCATATCTCGGTGTTGATGGCTTCGGTGGAAAATACAGCAAGTTCTTCTTTGATGGGATCAAAAGAAAAACTTTTGCCCTTCATTCTCACTTTGAGAATTTCCTGACCCATGACATCAAGAATGTGACAGAAACTATCTTCAAAGATCACTTTAAAGCCTTTTTCAATCAATTGACCTACACTCAACAAATTTTGGTCAATTTCTGGTACGTAGAGAACATCAGAAATTCTCTTTGTGCCTGCAGTGCTGGTTATGGCGATTGTCCCTTTCCCTTTGACAGAGATGTAATCACCATTGCCGATTCTGACTTTAGTAATGTCAGTTGGCTTCAAATCTCTGAAGAGTTCCTTGTCATTGGTCATGTGGTTGGTACAGCCGCTGTCAATTAACCAACTTTCAGTCGAACTATTACTTGCAATGCAAGATGCCGCAAAAAGTTGATCTTCATCCTCTTGGTCTGCAACTTGAGCATCAGCTTCCTGAACCTGGTTTTTATTCTTGCATATCACTGCCTCATGTCCGATCTGATTGCATTTGGAACATTTAGCGTCAGGCCTCCTCCAACATTTGAATGGAGGGTGACCTTTCTTCCCACAGTGATGGCAAGGAGGGTATTTACCTTTGAAACTTCCACTTTTGCTTTTGTTGCTACTCGAAGCAGGAGAAACCCAATTTCCCTCTTGGCCTTTCTTCTTTTTCTTCTTGTTTTTATCAGCTCCATGATGTTTTGCAGGTAAGGCTCCTTCAGTGTTGACATCTTGCCTCATAAGCCTCCTCTGCTCTTGTGCCTGCAGGGAATTAAGTAATTCCGCTAAGGGAATCTTTGACATATCCTTGGTATTTTCCAAGGTTGTAACTGTCGCTTCATACCTCTCAGGCACTGTGACAAGCATCTTCTCTACAATCCTTGAATCACTTAATTCAGACCCGAGCAGCCTCACTTTGTTTGCAATTCTGAGAAGTCTATCTGAATACTCATTAATTGTTTCAGATTCCTTCATCTTTTGCAACTTGAATTCCCTTATCAAATTCAAGACCTGCATTCCTCTGATCCTTTCGTCACCTGCATATTCTTCCTTGAGATAATCCCATATAGACTTAGCTGTCTTAAGGGACATTATTCTCATGAAGATTGTTGATGACACCGCAGCAAACAAGCATGCTTTGGCCTTTGACTTCTTTGTCTTCTTCTCCTTCTGCGCTTTAATCTGTGCCATGGTGGGATTGTTTGGAAGTGCAGGGATCTCATAGTCTTCTTCCATTGCTTTCCAAAGATCCAAAGCATCCAAGTATGTCTCCATGCGTACTGCCCAAATCTGGTAGTTGTCTCCATCAAACACCGGTGGAGCAATGGATGAGAAACTAGCTTCGGCTTCCATGACTTGTCAAACTCACACAGATCCCTTAAGAAGAGAGCTCTGATACCAATTGTTAGTTTTAAAGATGAAAAACAAGAGGAAGATATACGGGAATGCAAACTGGGAATTCTTTTTAATTGATAATGCATCAAGCTTACATTATATAAAAAACAAAAACTGAACAACTAACATAGTGGCCGAGAATCAAGCCATAAACTGCAACACGTCTAGAACAAACTAACTACTTCCTAAAGACTAGGACCAACTCAAAACAAATAAATTGGAAGCATACATGACACGTGGACAAATTGAAGGAAACATAAAGAACATGTGGACACATTTAAGGAAGCATAAAACAATTATCTAACACGTGGACAAGTTGCAGTCCTAAAAGCAGCTAACTAACAAGGGCCGAAGGGAAAATATGCAGGAACCGGGGAAGTGGAAATATGGGAAAGGGGTGCTGAGGTGTCTGTTGATTGGAAAATTTCTGGAGCAGACCGTGGGAGAAAGGAGAATTTCCATTGTTTCTTTTCTTGTGAGTGTTTTTGTATGGAATTCCTCTCCTGTGAGAGTTGAATGTGAGATAAAAAAAAAAAAAAAAAAAAGAGCTTGCCCCATTTTTAAGTAATTTTTTCTGAGTTGATGTTAA
>NW_010360565.1:1082745-1126007 GCF_000414095.1 Morus notabilis | reverse complement strand
AGCCTCACTTTGTTTGCAATTCTGAGAAGTCTATCTGAATACTCTTTAATTGTTTCAGATTCCTTCATCTTTTGCAACTCGAATTCCCTTATCAAATTCAAGACCTGCATTCCTCTGATCCTTTCGTCACCTGCATATTCTTCCTTGAGATAATCCCATATAGACTTAGCTGTCTTAAGGGACATTATTCTCATGAAGATTGTTGATGACACCGCAGCAAACAAGCATGCTTTGGCCTTTGACTTCTTTGTCTTCTTCTCCTTCTGCGCTTTGATCTGTGCCATGGTGGGATTGTTTGGAAGTGCAGGGATTTCATAGTCTTCTTCCACTGCTTCCCAAAGATCCAAAGCATCCAAGTATGTCTCCATGCGTACTGCCCAAATCTGGTAGTTGTCTCCATCAAACACCGGTGGAGCAATGGATGAGAAACTAGCTTCGGCTTCCATGACTTGTCAAACTCACACAGATCCCTTAAGAAGAGAGCTCTGATACCAATTGTTAGTTTTAAAGATGAAAAACAAGAGGAAGATATACGGGAATGCAAACTGGGAATTCTATTTTAATTCATAATGCATCAAGCTTACATTATATAAAAAACAAAAACTGAACAACTAACATAGTGGCCGAGAATCAAGCCATAAACTGCAACACGTCTAGAACAAACTAACTACTTCCTAAAGACTAGGACCAACTCAAAACAAATAAATTGGAAGCATACATGACACGTGGACAAATTGAAGGAAACATAAAGAACGTGTGGACACATTTAAGGAAGCATAAAACAATTATCTAACACGTGGACAAGTTGCAGTCCTAAAAGCAGCTAACTAACAATAATGAAACATAGACTTTGGCCTTTGTACTTGCACATACTTTTGATGGAAGAAATTCATCGGCAAACCAATTTCTGTGTTAAGCTGATCAAACTTTGGAATGAAAAAGAGAGATTGAATTATTAATGTTGTGTATGTGTTGAGTTCAGACTTCGATTTTCTGATTGTTGTCGTTTTTCTTCTTATTGTCCTTTTTAAATTTGTTGTCGTCATTTCTCAAGGCTATTTTCCTTTGAACTTTTCAGGTTCATTAGGCAAAATCTCGTCACTTATATTTATTAAAGTATTTCACTTTTTTATTTTAATAAAAAAAGAGTTCCCTGAAGACATTGTTACCCACAATATATACATATGTATTTCATATATATATATATATATATATATTTATACATATATATATTTCCCACATTTTGGAAAAAGATTAATAAAACCCTTTTGACTGGTTAAATTTAAAAAAAAAAAAAAAAATCCTAAAATCTTCAACTGATGCTAACCCAGTTGGTAAAGGTGGGATGGGTTTAAAGAAGAAATCTCACGCTCGAATCTTGGGAGCAGCTAGTTTGTATAAAAAAAAATAATACTAAATTGCTTCAATAATATGTTACATAATTCAAGGTATAACAGTGCTAATAATCCTTTTCTTTTTCGTAGTACTGTTATTAGTCATCTTTACATAGCTAGCTATCTTATGTAAAAGTACATTTACTTGTCTTGAAGATTTTTTATTTTTTTATTTTTTAACACCTTTGTCAATTCAAATAGCCCAATATCAACTGTGTGTGGACTGTGTATTTTCTACATAAATGCGTTATTGTTGTATCTTTTTCCGCCAGATCATGAAAGCTTTAACATACTTTAAGGAGGCTAACAATGAGAAAAATCCACCATCATATTAAATTTGATCAATCAAAGATCCAAACAAAAAAGTAGTACAAGGATTCTACCGAAAAGTCATTACTACATGTTCGCAGCAACTTTTGCGATTCAAGTCATTCCACCATCGTCACGCAAACGTCAATCGAAAAAAAAAAAAAGAAAAAAAAAAGTCCTCAACGTGAATATCCCGTTGTCTGCACTTTCACACTTGAGTTTGTATAGTTGTCCATAAGCTTGTTGATAATCACTTGACTTGTATTCTTCTTCCACTTTTCTTCACAATACAAATCTCCCATTTATTAAACATAACAGATCACCTCCATTTTCCATTGCACTTCTTTCCTAACTCTGCCTTGAAGTAGGAATTCCACTGTTAGCTGCCTCCTTAATTCCCCACCAACAAATGGCTCTTCACAGCCCCATTGGTGCATTTGCTTTTTGGTTTTTGTTCCTCCATGTGATTCTTCTCTTTTCTCTGAGCTTATTACTGCAACCTAACAGTATAATGGCCAATGCCTCAGGAAATGAAACTGATAGGATTGCTCTTCTCAAATTCAAAGAATTGATTTCCAATCCTGAGCTCGTGGAATGACTCCATTCACTTTTGCAGCTGGTCTGGAATTTCATGCAGCCGCCGCCACCAGAGGATAACAGCACTTGACTTGAAGGGACATAACCTGCGGGGAACCTTGTCGCCTTACATTGGCAACCTCTCCTTTTTAAGGATTCTTGACCTCGGAGGTAACAACTTGTTTAGTGAAATTCCACAGCAAGTTGGTCATTTGTTCCGCATGCAACAACTCAATCTCAGTCACAACATGTTTGAAGGTAGAATTCCGCTCAGCTTGAGCTCCTGCTCACAACTCCAGATGTTAGTTCTCAGAGATAACAGACTGTCTGGAACAATGCCCTTGGAGCTTGGATTCTTGATGAAGCTTGAGATGCTTGTTCTTTACAGAACCAATCTCACAGGAGGCATCCCGGCTTCTTTGGGGAACATTTCATCGCTCAAGATTTTTAGTGTCTCGTATAACAATATGGTTGGAAATATTCCTCATGAGCTAGGTAGAGTGAAAGGTTTAGCTCATTTTAGAGTAGGAGTCAACTTTTTGTTTGGTATAATCCCTCTTTCCTTTTACAATATGTCTTTTATGAAGAGCATATTTATTCTGTATAACCGGTTTAATGGCACTCTTCCTTCCAACATAGGTCTCACACTCCCTAATCTCCAATATCTTGGCTTTGCTAATAATGAATTATCTGGGACAATCCCGAAATCATTGGCCAATGTCTCTCAACTCCAAATGCTTGATATTAGCAATAACTATTTTGTCGGTCAGGTTCCAACTACTTTGGGTGTCAATCTTCCAAATCATAGGTTGCTCAGCTTTGGTTATAATAATCTAGGAAGATAATCACCTAATAGCTTGGACTTTATTGCATCTTTCACAAATTGCAGCAAAATTGAAACTTTGTCCTTGACTGGGAACAATTTGGGAGGTGTTTTCCCCAAGTCTGTAGCCAATTTGTCAACCCAACTCACTGGACTTCTTCTTGGAGTCAATCAAACAGTAGGAAATATCCCTGAAACCTTAGAAAATTTAGTCGGTTTAACCATGTTGGGCCTGGAGTTTAATCTCTTCACAGGTGTCATTCCTCCTTTGGGGAAGCTACAAAATCTGCAGCTTTTGGTTTTGGAATCGAACATCCTAACAGGAAAAATCCCCTCATCCATAGGAAATCTGTCCAATATCTTCAAACTCGATCTTTCAAGTAACAACTTAGAGGGAAACATTCCTGTGACTATCACGAATTGCCAAAAGCTGCAATATTTAGACATTTCTAATAACAGCCTAAGTGGAACTATGCCCAAGGAGCATTTTGGTCATCTCTCATCCATCTTATTCATGAACTTACAACCAATTCATTAAGCGGCAAGTTACCCGTGGAAGTGGGAAAGCTAAAGAATATCTATTTGCTTGACCTCTCACAAAACAACCTGAGCAGTGAAATCCCGATATCCATAGGAAATTGTGAGAGTTTGGAGTCACTTTACCTACAAGGGAATTTCTTCCAAGGAACTCTGCCTCCTACTTTGGCTTCTCTAAGAGGCCTTTGTCACTTGGATCTTTCAGGAAATAACTTGACGGGAGAAATTCCCAAGGATTTGCAGAAACTTCGTTTCTTGTTGTCTTTGAATCTTTCTTTCAATGATTTGGAGGGTGAAGTACCAAGCAAAGGTGTATTTCAGAACATGAGTGCAGTATCAGTAGTCGGAAATACTAAGCTTTGTGGTGGTGTACCAAAATTGCAGCTTCCAAGATGCCCCACCAAAGATTCCAAACAAGGAAATAACCATGGTCTCAAACTAGCAATCATAATAGTTTGTGTGGTGGCAATTTTCCTTGTGTTTTCAGGTTTCGTTATCTTTTATTGGAGGAGAAAATCAACAAGGAAATCATTTCCTGAGCTCTTAACAATCAGCTTTTTGTCAAAGGATTCACACAAGAAGCTTTACGAGGCTACAAGTGGATTCTCTCCAAGCATGTTGATTGGTGCAGGCTCCTTCGGTTTTGTGTACAAAGGCTGTTTTGATCAGGAAGAAAATTTAGTTGCCATAAAGGTCCTCAATCTTCAACAGAAAGGAGGAGACAAAAGCCTCATAGGTGAATGCAATGAGGCATCGAAATCTTGTTAAGATCTTGACATGTTGCTGTAGCGTGGATTACAATGGGAATGAATTCAAGGCTTTAGTCTTTGAGTATATGTCCAATGGAAGTCTAGAGAAGTGGCTTTATTCGGTGATTGGCGGAGAAAACCAGTCAAGGGGATTGAACCTAACTCAAAGACTAAACATTGCCATTGATGTGGCCTCTGCAATGTACTATCTTCATGAAGATTGTGACCAGCCCATCATTCATTGCGACTTGAAGCCTAGCAACGTTCTTCTCAACAATGAAATGACTGCCCATGTCAATGATTTTGGGTTAGCAAGGTTGATCTCAAACACCACTAGCTTATCTGAAGAGGGCCAAACAAGCACAATTGGGATAAAAGGAACTGTTGGTTATGCTGCTCCAGGTAACAACTCTTTTTACAATTACCTTTGTTTCTTTAACTTCAGGACTTCTATTATTTATATGTGGATATATATATATATATATATGTGGTCTTATTTTAAAAACATAAAACTCATTTGTTTGTTTATTGTTTTGAGCTATAGAGTATACAATGGGTTGTCAACCATCAAGACAAGGGGATGTATATAGCTATGGAATCCTTGTCCTAGAGATGCTCACCGGAAGGAGACCCACCCATGAAATGTTCAAAGACGACTTATGTAACGACCGGAAAAATTTCAGGTCTAATTCGGACAGTCTGGCATTTTGACCATAATTTCTTTCGGAACAGAAAATAGTAAAATTTTCAGCTTGATCTACGAAATGTTATGTAAAAACTTTATGTACGGGGTAAAATCTCCCGAAAAGTGTAAAATTATAATACGAATATTTTTATAAAGAAAATTCGTAAATATCAGTTATGAATAGTGAAATATTAGTTAAAAGTTAGAAATTTTAGCGGGTATGTTTTAGTTATGAAAAACTGAAATATTTAGTTTGTGACCAATTGACCAGTTAGAAAAAGAGTAGAAATATTAGAAGTAAGGAAAATAACAAAAGTTCTTGAAATAGAATTTTTTCGAGTTAGTTAAAGCGGAAAACTGCTAAAAAAAGAGTACCGCAAGGGTACGTATTTTGGGCAATTCTGAATCAATTAAAAGATAATCCTTTCTTGTTGTACTTGAATCTTTCTTTCAATGATCTGGAGGGAGAAGTACCAAGTAACGGGGTGTTTCGGAACACTAGTGCAGTATCAATAGTTGGAAATACTGAGCTTTGTGGTGGTGTATTGGAACTGCAGCTTCCAAGATGCCAATTTGAAGAATCCAATCAAGAAAGAACTCGTCGTCTCAAACTAACTATAATTATAGTTTGTGTGGCGACAGTTTTCCTTTTGTTTTCGGGTTTCATTACTTTTTATTGGAGGAGGAGATCAACGAGGAATTCATCTCTCACACCTTCAGCAGTCACCTTTTCTCAGAGATTTCATACCAGGCACTTTACCAAGCTACTAGTTGTAACATCCGCTTAATACGACTCTAAGTTAATTACAGTCATATTATGTAGTGTTACTTTTAATCTTTTCTCTTAGGTAAATTTTTAGTAAGTTACATGACTTAAGTATTAAAATATAGGTAAATTTTGACTTTTTAAAATACCTCAAGAGCAATACCATTTTTAACATGTCTCATCGGATTCGTTTGGCTGATAAAATATATATAATATAATACATATATCAAAATAGGCACAGCCAAATAATAACTCAACTACACTACTTCTCAAAAACTATACATATATCAAAGGCCTCTACATACAGGTCAGCTAGTCCATATACATCAGTCTCGGTTCTTAGGAGTGCGCCAACTAACCGTATTGTAATGATTGAGAAAATTTCAGACCTTAAATAATACAATTAATGTATTTAAGCCAAGGATTTTCCTAAAAAATATTCTGTTATATTTGTGACTGAAGGATTTATGGAGTAAATATCTGTATTCCTAAATTCTGTAGCAGATTTCATGTTAAGTTCATGTTTACGATCAAGTAAATTCGATCGATAAATTCTCACCGTAATCTAAGCCGGAAGAATTTTCAATGCACATGTAGTTTGAGAAGCTTAATTTCAAGAATCTCTAAGCATAGCACGATGTTAGCAGCGTATAAAAAAAACGCTCTGACATTTTAAAAGAAGAGAAAATCCTTAATTACCAGACAGCTAGGTTAAAGTCACAAGATAAATGCCTATAGTAGAAGGGTACAATGTGAGCTCGGGAGTTGACACTGTCAGAAACAATATCATTTCCAGACTATAATGCAGAAAAGTTAAATTTAGAATTTGCTAAGTCTATAATTAATTTCAAGACTTGGAACAGTTCGAAACATTACGCGAGTAAGAATATAAAACAATATTGAATTATTTAGAAATTAATGTTGGACTGTCAGTAGTAGATTAACTTACGTGAGCTAAATTAATTACCTCTAATCAGTATAAATTTAATCTGTTAGAGAAAATATTTAAGGATAAGATCAAGCACGTAATCTTGCCTTAATCAGACACTTTATATAGTGAAATTTTTAAGGTTCTATCATTTTCTCTCTCTTTCTCACGTTCACTCTCCCTCTCCTCTCACGTTCTCTCACAAAACCATATATGGCCAAATACTCAAGTTGAGATTCGGACCTTCGTTTTTGACACTGCTGGTGTAAATAGAAAGATCTCGACGAGCTGAGTTTAACGACATGCGGCATGACCTCCAACTCAGCCGGACTAAGCCGCAATCGCCGGCGGAAGTTTCAAAAATACCCATGTCTTCCCGTCGTGATATCTCCGCCATCCGACCTCTGATTAAGGTGATTTCAGTCCCTATGGACTCAGTGCAGCGAGACGAAGAAAACCTACCCATTTTCACAGCTCAACGATGGCCAGAGCACCGCCGTCCGTGGTGGCCGGAATTGCCGCCGCCACCGCCACCGTCGTCTCTCTCTCTCCAGGCCGTCGTGGATGTCACCGCCCCCACCAATCGACTCAGAAGCCGACGCCCAGTAGATCCCGACCAGCAGCCACCGCCGCCGTCGCAGTTTGGCCAGAAAACGGAGCCACTACCGTCGTCCGTGGAGGGAAGAGGTGGTTCCGATGATCTAACTGTTGGATCATAGTTAATTTGGTGTCACAACACTCAGAAGGAAGCGGGTAAGAAAACCCCTCATCCAATTTTAAGAATTGATGACCTGAATTGTGAGATTTGAGTCGCCGGATTTTACTGACGTTGCCGGTCCCGATAGGTACTGTTACAAGCCGAATGGTGTGAAATTGACCACACCAATGGACTCAGAAGGGTCAAGTTAGGGGGGGTAGGACCCAAGTCCGCCGCGGAAAAACTTTCCGAGAGCCTCCGCGGCCGTGCACTGCCGCCGCTGCCGCCATATTCTGACGAGGTGTCGTTTCTCAGGCTATCGACATCCGTTTGATGATCCGAGACCATATCCCGACTCGTTTCGACGTGCTGAACGAAATGGTGACGTTCGTTCAACCAAATTCAATTCTGATAAGAATGGTCTGGTACTGGTTGCACACGGATCGAGGTGGTTCAGACTAAACAAGTGAAGATCAGAATTCAGTGTTTAAAGCTACAATGTTCCTCAAGGATCATTCATAGTGCTTGCAACTTTTCCCATAATTAGTTTTGAAGGAATACGCAGGAGGACATGACAAGCGAGATACTATCAGAACCGCTTAGCTCGGAATCCAAGCAAGTACAAACCTTGCTTACAATTAAGATAGTCGTATAAGGCGTATGATTTTCATGAAATACGTTAATTATGAGATTCGCGAATTATGTTTATGTTTATGTTAAACGTCGTATATAGTTTTGCAATAAAACTTAACGGTTTTCAAATAAGCGAGTAAGCGAAAATTGTAAAAAAAAAAAAAAAAAAAAAAACGATACGCTAGACCCTTAATTTTACGACGTTAAATACGGACCTCAACACTATTATAAGCCCGTCAAGTTAGGTAAAGTAAAGTTTATTAAAAGTGTATTATGGATGATAATTTAATTCATTATTAAACTAATTAATTAAATTATCTAAGACTTAGAACATGGTTAAAGAAGTTAATTAATTATTAAGATTAATTAACTAACTTATGTAGACTTAGTATATGAATAAGGGGGTTAATTAAGTACCAAAATTAGTTAACTAAATTATTAGACTTATTATAAGGATAA
The DNA here is from genome assembly GCF_000414095.1 of Morus notabilis. NCBI lineage: Eukaryota > Viridiplantae > Streptophyta > Magnoliopsida > Rosales > Moraceae > Morus > Morus notabilis. The sequence goes on along the minus strand of NW_010360565.1, from coordinate 1,117,451 downwards.
GATAATTAATGAATTATCAATTTAGCACAAATTTGTAATGGCAATTAAGGAAAATAAGATTTTGAGGATTTAATAAATTGATCCTTATAGTAAATTATCCTTCAGTAAAGGAAAGGAATACATGCCTTAAGTAAAGAGCTAGATTTCGTTCATAAGCTGCTAAAATAGAATAGCAAACGACAGATAATCTCACACTCTCAATGGGTGTTCATTTTCAGAAGTAAGCAAGTAAGAGAATAGGCTGTTTGGCGAAAAGTGGATTCCAGCTCTGTAAATCAGGTAAGTAAGAATCTTGCCTACAGTATGAATAGATTTTAAAGAAAAAGTTACACATATATGCATGTTTATGTTTTAAGTATTGTATGCGATGTTATGTCATGTTGCATACACATAAGCAGCGCACATGAATTATATGTGTTTGAGTTAATTTAATGTTATGTATACTATGTTAGATCATACTGCATACACTTAAGCAGTGCACATGAAGTATATGTGTTTGAGTACATTCCATGTTATAGTATGCTCTGCTATGTCATATTGCATACACCTTAATAAGTCAAGAGGAACTTATAAGAATAATATCATATGAGTGCCGTACCAGCCTCCACAAAGGAGGTAACTCAAGCTCCACAAGGGAGAAAAAGAAAATAACAATAATGTCCTCCGACTCGAGGGAGTCATTCAAGTTATAATCACGGTGTCGTGGGGGACCTTGCAAACCCTCACGTTCTGATGATTGCGCACAAGTGGTACGCAATCAGATATGTTCATGTTGTAGGTAAGAAGCCTATAAGCAATTCTTGAAAGGCAGTGGCGAGCGACGGACGAATGGTGGAGATGAGAATGGATACCGCTAACATTAAAATCTTCCGCAGTAAGTTTAAGTAAAATCATGTATATTTTTATATGATTCAAAGGTTTCAAGCATATATGTTTAAAAAGTATATGTACATATGTATGTTAGGGAAACCAAGGTTGTAGCTAACAACCCTAGTTTTAAGTATTTAAGTTTTAGAACATTGCAGTAGTGCATGCAACAAATAAACGAATTTTAAACATGACGGTTTAAATGATTGATTTTGAAAGGACTTTAAGAAGTACTTGAATTTAAGATTTCTCACGAAATTCGTTTTAAGGTCAAATTAGATGGCCCGAATGTATTGGCTAGTTTTAGAAAGGCTTTTAAAGAGTATGTGAAACAAGAGTTCAAATGTCACTCAGTTCGAAAGATATTTTTAGAAGGTTTTATCTTAACTAAAATTAAGAAAAGCTTTAAGTAATTTAGTGATTCATTCTTTTGAAATTATTATTACGAATTATGAAAGTATTCTTTCTTATGTTTAAAAAATAAAATGTTCCGCAAATTTTAAGAAACCCCAGTAAGTACAAGTTAAAAAGTAAGCTACGGTGGCGGCCTCATAGGAGGGTCGTCACAAAAACTGGCCTCACTCCACCCATACTCTCTCAAAAATTTTCTCTCACTCTCCTAACCCTAAACCACTAGCAAACAATAGAAGAAGAAGAAGGAGATCAAAGGATTCTAAGAAGAGTATAGTCAAGCATTTCTCCAAGGGTATAAACTCTAAATCCTCTCTTTCACATGTTTAGTAAAGTTTGAAATGTAGAAATATTCTTCTCAAATTTCCTTATACTCTTCTAGTTCCAAGCCATTAACAAATCTTAGAAGAGTTCAAAGGTTTTCAAGAGAGAGAGTTCTGCAAGGGTAATTTCTTAAATTCTTCTCCATTATTTTCTAGCCAACTTTAAGCTTGAATTTATGGATGTAATTTGTGGTTCTTGAGGAGATGAGTTGTAATAAGGGTGTGTGAGTTTTATGTTGGTTTTGTGAGTTTTGAGGTTAGTTTGATTAGCATCATGTGGTATGATTATACTTGGTTGAAGTTTGCTTATTTTAGGTTGGAGGAAAAATTTTCTGGTTACTTTGAACGCGAAAACGAGGACTCTAGAGTGAGATTTTTCAGTATTTCTAGACTTAAACTTATGGTTCTCGATGTTTTGAACATTTTTCTGTGACTATGACAAAACCCAACTTTAACTCTAAAAGCAAGTTTGAAGCCATTTTGCAAAAACGGACAGGGCGTCCAAACACAATTTTGAAAAAAAAAAGAATGCTATGGCAGAATGCTACAGCATTCCTACAGCATTTTAAAAAGAATGTTACAACATTCTTAAAGCATAAAAAAAATAGCAGCCACTGTTTTCAGCCAAACGAGGCCTTTAGAGGCTGAATTTCAACTTTCTCCAAAAATGACAATTTTAGATCTTGACGAGACGAAAAATTGTCGCAAAGAATAAATTTTTGAAATCCAACTCTAAGATGCAGTAAAACGCAGATTTTAGAAACTGCACAGTTTTAACGAAACAAAACTAACACAGTGTTAGTTTTAACAAAAAGTTATCAAAGAACGTGAAATGTGATTTCAATAAAATGCTATGGTGTTAAACCTCATTTTAACGGAAGTATTCGTAAAGAAAGTTTTCAAGAAAAATACTTTCTTTTAAAGAATTTAGTGGTTTATCGAGCAAATCATCCCGATAGGCTCCTACGAGCCAATACGATAGGTCCATAGAATTTTGAAGGTTTGATGAGGGTCCAACGCCCGCATTGATTTAAGAGACTCCGTTTGAGTTAAATTTCAACGGCCTAAGAGTTATAATGCTGTGAATAAGTTTCTAGGCCAAATTGGGCCTTAATATCATAATAAGTCTAATGAGGAAAATTATGGAGAATAAGTTACTAGATTGGGTAAATAATTTTCAATTTAGACATAAGTATGTTAAGGGCAATTAAGGAAAATAAGATTTTGAGGATTTAATAAATTGATCCTTATAGTAAATTATCCTTCAGTAAAGGAAATGAACACATGCCTTAAGTAAAAGGCTAGATTTCCTTCATAAGCTGCTAAAATAGAATAGCAAATGACAGATAATCTCACACTCACAATGGGTGTTCATTTTCAGAAGTAAGCAAGTAAGAGAATAGGCTATTTGGCGAAAAGTGGATTCCAGCTCTGTAAATCAGGTAAGTAGGAATCTCGCCTACAACATGAATGGATTTTAAAGAAAAAGTTACAAATGTTATATATCCATGTTTATGCTTTAAGTATTATATGCGATGCCATGTCATACTGCATACACTGTAATAAGTCAAGAGGAACTTATAAGAATAATCTCAGTTGAGTGTCGTACCAGGCTCCCAAGGGAGAAGGAAAAAAATATAATAATGTCCTCTGAGAGGGAGGCATTTAGTTTAGTTATAATCATGATGTCATGGGGGACCTTGCAAACCCTCATGTCCCGATGATTGCGCGCAAGTGGTACGAGCACTCGGGCCAGTAAGAAAGAAAGATAAAATAAGATAAGATAATAAGACTGTGATAAGACATCATAATTAAGCATAATCAGCTCATGCATATTTATTCATGTGTACTTACAGTTATTTTACGAGAGATAGTTCCTACTTGCTGAGCGAAAACTCAATCAGATATGTTCATGTTGTAGGTAAGAAACCTATCAACAATTCTTGAACGACAATAACGAGCGGCGGACGAATGGTGGAGATGGGAGTAGATACCGCTCACGCAGCCTTTTTCCGCAGTAGTTAAAGTTTTAAAAGATTTTGATAAGTATGTCTATAAACTTGTATTTTTAGAAGTTTGTAGTATAATGCTAAGTTTGTGTAAACTGCCAGAAGTATGTCGTTATAGTAAGTTTAAAAAGAAAAGAAAGAGAGAATGCTGCAGCATTCCTAAAGCATTTTAAAAAGAATGCTACAGCATTCCTACCGTATTTCAAGCAAAGATTGCTATAGCATTCCCAAAGCATTTTTAAGAAGCATGCTACAGCATTCCTACAACATTTTAAAAAAAGAATGCTACAGCATTCCTACAACATTTTAAATAGATTGCTACAGCATTCCTAAAGCATTTTTAAGAAGAATGCTACAGCATTCTTACAGCATTTTAAGAAAAGTTTTAAGAAATTTAGTGATTCATTCTTTTGAAATTATTGTTACAAATTATGAAATTATTCCTTCTCAAAAAAAAAAGTTCCGCAAATTTTAAGAAATCCCAGTAAGTACAAGTTAATTTCAGCTACAGTGGCGGCCTCCTAGGAGGATCGTCACACGTCTAACCTTCAGCTAATGCTGGGAAGTGCCCTCATCTGCACCGCCATAAAATAAATGAGCTACAACCCAGTAAGTAGAACAATACATAACAATATAATAATAGTAATATGCATGAGCTCATGTCTTGAAATCTTCATTTAATGTTATTTAATTCACTTTCCTTCACACTTTTATCATGTGTGTATTTTTAGGGTTTTGTAGATAGGTAATGTCCCAGACACCTCATCTGACCTTGTAACCACAAAGAAGATATATATATATATATATATATATACCAAATGCCGCCGTGTGGGGTAATTCACAATATCAATCTTCTCTTCTTCCTTGTGATCATCAAGGAAGCATTCACACCGCAAGTCTCCATCGAGACAGTCTCCTTCGAGACATGTAGGTCTGGATGTCTCCATTGAGACATATTCGTTATTTCATTTCATTAGGCCCGTCACTTATAACCATAAGGACATTTAAGTTATCTTCATACTCACCCACTTTTCATTAATGTCTTGGATATATATTTTTCATCATGTCGTGCATGTATGCTTATGTCACGGTTGTATGCAATTCATATATTTAATTATGACATTCATTGAAACAATTATCATATGCATAACTTTTATGGTGATGCAGATGAAATTTTACTTACCTTAAACTTTAAGACTGAAATAATCTTTTAGGTATTGATCATTATTTTTTTTAATTACTGATAATAATATTCTAAATTTAAATTTTTGAGTAATAATAATTATTTGATCAAATATACAATTGGAATATACTTTAATATCTTAAAAATGGCTAAAAAGTGCTAAAAATGGCTCATTTGACCTTGTTGGCCGAGAAGCCAGGCACTCAGGTTGCAGCCCATGCTGGGCACGCAGCAGGGTCGCCTGCGCATAGCATGGGCTGTAGGCAGGCCTGCCTGGATGCCTGCACGCAGGCCAGGGCGTGCTTGGTGTGTCCAGTGGTCGTGGTATAGGCTACGGGGTGGTTTTAGCCCCAAATTTGGGTCCTTCTTGATCCCAAAAATTTTCTAAAAATTTTGACAGCATTTTCCCTTATTTCTAACACTCCCCAAAGCCAAAAGTCACCTGCTTTGAATTTAATATCCCAAAATAAAATATAATATGCTCATAATCAAATATCATCCCACACACTAAACCATGTTCGGTTAAAAGGTCATAACACCTAAATTACATAGTATTTTGATGAGATATTTTAGGGACTATTTGATAACACCTAAGATAATATTCCCTCAAAATTTCAGCTCAAACGGAGCTCTCTAGCCTAGGAAAATAAACAAAAATCTGAGCCACTTGTAGAACCAACCTATTTCAGGGCTGCCACCAAAACAAACTTGAAACCACCACCTCCCAATTGAGTTTGATTAAATCCTTTTATGTGGTTGTGCCTGACATATCAAAAATTATGTGGTATAAACATCTCAGTAAAATTCAAACGAAACCCACTGAACCAACACCAAACTTCTTCCAAACCAAACAGGCCCTTACCTTGACTAGGTTAGGTTTTTCTTGAAATTTGGCGTCCAAAACTTGACAAACCACCAAGGAAAGTCTTATTTTCTTAAGTTAACAGCTTGAGAAGGGGGTTTCTGTCAAAGAGTGGTCGGGGAAGATGAATAAGTGTAGTGTAGAATGATCTAGTAGCTTATATCCCTTAAGCAATCAAAGAGGCAGCTTAGTCATCATGAAGGAATATCAACTTGGCTGGTCATGTGTCCCTTATTTCTGCTTGGTCACCTTCTTAATAGGGTGTTACACACTCACACCAAATCCTATTTACATAGTAGGTCATAACCACTCAATTGACATACCAACTTAGGTGTACTTGCTCATATCAAAAACTCGGTAGGACTAAAATAGTCACTTTTGTTCATGTCCGTTCATCATTTAAACTTAACCAATATTTGTAAAATCCTTCCTAACATATTCAAGTATGAGATAATAAATTTTCCTAAGTCACTTACAAGCCAACAAAAGCCTCAATCAAGACTCGAAAACCCGAGCACCGAATTTCGAGCAAAATAGGGTTTTCTAGTGTGTTCTAGTTCAATAGTTCATGTGAAATTCCATATAAACCTCTTGCAATTGGTTTCATACTCTTATGTTCTTATTGTAAGGAATTTTGTACAACATGTGGGTCCAACTAACGAACAAAATCCATACTTAACCTTTTTTTTTAACTTCATTACCAATTAAACTCTTTGTAATTCATAAAAACCACTATTATAAACTTCTTTTCTACTATTCCACCTACCGGATCCACCTTCGAGCAAGCCTGTCATTTCATCAAAACATTATGCTCAACAACTACTTAATATACACTAATAACATAACAATGCATCTCAATAGCATGCCAAACTTATAAATGATGAATATTATGCCATGAATGGATGCAATGCATTGGCCAACTAGTATGTGAGAATTTTGGGCATCACACTAGTGGATTCTCTTCAAGCATGTTAATTGGAACATGTAGCTTCGGCTTTGTATATAAAGGAAATCTTGACCATGAAGAAAATCCAATTGCTGTGAAGGTTCTAAATCTTCAACAGAAAGTAGCCGACAAAAGTTTCGTTGCTGAATGTAATGCATTGAGAAATATTAGACACCGAAATCTTGTTAAGATCTTGACATGTTGCTCTAGCATAGATTATAATTGCAATGAATTCAAGGCTCTAGTCTTTTCATATATTCCCAATGGAACCCTAGAGAAGTGGTTGCATCTATTGACTAATGGCGTAAACCAATCAATGGATTTGGACCTAATTCAAAGACTAAATATTGCGATCGATGTGGCTTGTGCAATACACTATCTTCATGATGATTGTGAGCCACCGATCATTCATTGCAATTTGAAGCCTAGCAATATTCTTTTTGACAATGAAATGATTGCTCACGTAAGTGATTTTGGGTTAGCAAGGTTGATCTCAAAACCAATTGGATTCTCTGAAGAAGGTCAAACTAGCACAATTGGGATTAAGGGAACTGTTGGTTATGTTGCTCCGGGTAATAATTCTTCAACAATTACCTCTGTTTATTTAAATTCTAGCAATTCAATTTTTAACATATAGATATAGAAATGGACTTATTCCAAACGCCATAGCTTAAAAAGAACACAAACTATTGTAAATACTTTTATGTTTTCTTGGTCCAAGTAAACTTTGTACTCCTTAGACGCTTTTTACAGCGTATAGCACAATGAAAACAAGCACATATATATGTTAATTGTTTTTGGGTTACAGAGTACGTAATGGGTTGTGAGCCATCAAGACAAGGGGATGTATATAGCTATGGGATCCTTGTGATGGAGATGTTCACCGGAAAAAGACCCACCGATGAAATGTTCAAAGATGATTTCAATCTCCACAACTTCGTTAAGATGGCCTTGCCAGAAAGACTCGTGCAAATTGTGGACTCTTCTCTTCTCCCTAGAGAAGTAGTAGAAGAAACTGCATTGAGAAGAGAAAATGGAAGAAACAACAGAAGCAACAGAGGAAATGAGATCGAAGAAGAAGAAGAAGAAGGAGGAGGAAACGTCAACTTTGAGAACCCAAACGAGGTAAGCGCTCATCAACAGAAGTGCTTGGTTTCAGTGTTGGAAATTGGACTTGCCTGTGCGGAAAAATCACCAAATGAAATAATAAGCATGGGAGATGTTACTAGGAAGCTACAACATATCAGAAACGCTTATGTCAGTGATGGAGTTCGCCGAGAAAGACGAAGAATCGGCTAAATTATAGGTATATTTCTACTAATTTTATCTTGCAAATTATCATAACTTTTCAAGAACAACACTTTACTAAAAAGAGTAGAATGGCAACATGTATTGAAATAATGCTCTTGCAACTATAGGAAAATATTCAGTCCAAGCCATGAAATCTACTAATAATTATACTTGTAATTGAACTGCAGGAGATTGAAGCTAATTAAATAATGACGATATTTCTATTTGGTTTGGATCTTTGGACAATAGGCTTTTGGAACTGTTCTTGCGTTTACACTACGCTCGGATATTACCTATTCTGTATTTCACCATTTTCGGATTTGCATATCAATAAATGTGTGTAAAAGTCTAAGCATACACTCAATTATGTATAATGTTGTCGTGATCAATAATAAATTCTACTTTGCATATCCAATAAACACGCTAAACAAGAATTATGAAAACGACAAAATCCTATAGCTAAGAGGATCCCGAGTTCGATAACGTGATCCCTGTCCATGGATTTGTAAGGACAGCCACTAAGAAGAAGAAAAAATAGAAGAGAGACAAGATTAATAAAAAACGACACCATCACAAAAAGCGGCAATACTCTCCTAAACGACAACGACATAGCACGAGGACCTGAATGAGCGACATCAACCTGAAAACCACAATTGTATTAGAAGCGACAATTTAAAAAAAAAAAACGATATTTATCTGAAAAACGATACATCAACAACTGGAAAACAACGAAGACTGGCAAACCAAGAACGATGAAAATGACAAAAACTCCTGTGGCTACGAGGATGCTGAAGTCGATAGTATGATCTTCTTACACCTATAATAAATAGATAGGGTCGTGAACCGCCAGAAAACAAGAACCGGCCGAACACGAAAGATAGAAAACGACAAAATCCTATTGGCTAAGTAAGAGGTACGACAAAAGTTGAAACGAGAGGAAAAACAAGCATCACCTAAAAACGACACTGATTAACAAAAAATAGCTCTTCCTAAAAATAAAAAAATAATAGAAAATAACTCCACCTTAAAATCAATAGATTTTGTTTGTTAGTTTCCCGTTAGGTCTCGGTACTTGTATTCGCTAACGTGTTTCATTCGTTTTACTAGTATATAAAGTCAATCCTCTTCGTCAATCTCAATGCCTCCACTGTTGCCGCAGTTTTCGTCTACTTCTCTAGGGAGAAGAGCGGAGTCTGCAATCTGCACAAGTCCTTCTGGCAAGGCCTTTTTAACGAAGTTATGAAGATTGAAATCATCTTTGAACATTTCATCGGCGGGTCTCTTTCCGGTGAACATCTCCAACAGAAGGATCCCATAGCTATACGCACGCCCCTTTCTTGATGGCTCACTACCCATTGCATACTCTGCACCAGTAAGAATTAATTTCTATTTACGTTTTTTTAACTGCTATGCTAACAGTATTTTCATTTAAATTTAGAAACGTTAAAGAAAACGTCAATATAGTATAAATCATTATAACTTGTACATGATATGAAAGAGATAGACATCTTGAATAAAATATTACCCATGTCTCTACTCTGATTCTGATCCATGTATTTTAGCTCTAAAGCTACTAGGTGATGAATGATAAACTCTCATTAGTTAGATCATTTTTACACACACACACACACATATTGCTTTTACACTAATATGCACAATGCATCTGCATTTTGCAACATTTTCAAAGAAATTAAAAAGGACAAAACGGCATATATAATTGATACCTGGAGGGGCATAACCAATAGTTCCCATAATTCCAGTTGTTTGACTATAGGAAAAGCCGGTAGTGTTTGAGATCAACCTTGCTAATCCAAAATCACTTACATGAGCAACCAATTCATTGTCAAGAAGAATGTTGCTAGGCTTCAAGTCGCAGTAAATGATCGGCTCAGCACAATCTTCATGAAGATAGTATATTGCAGAGGCCACATCAACAGCAATATTTGGTCTTTGAATCATGCTCAGACCTTTGTGTAAAATATTGCCATCAATCAGCTCATGATGCAACCACTTCTCTAGTTTTCCATTTGGCATAAACTCAAATACTAAAGCCTTGAACTCATTCCCATGATAATCCACGCTAGAGCAACATGTCAAAATCTTCACAAGAGTCCGATGCCTTATATTTCTCACTGCATTACATTCAGCAATAAAGCTCTTCTCAGCTCCTTTCTGCTGAAGATGGAGGACCTTTATAGCAACTATATTTTCTTCCTGATCGAGAATGCCTTTATATACAGAGCCATAACTACCTGCTCCAATCAACATGAAAAGGTAGATGCTATGTGTAATAAAAAAAAATAAAATAAAATAAAAAAGAGGAAAAGTTTTTTTTTTGGCTCTTTTATGTATGTTATAGATTATAGATTATAAATATAGATTCACCAAACTGGTTTATCTTGTTCACAAAATCAAAGTGTTTGGACATCAAAGTATTTGGGTCATGTTACAACAACACGACTCGAAACTCGCGCGAAGATAGCGCGTTTAGGTTTATTATAAATGGGATGGATCATAATTGGGTTAACACGATTAACACGATCAATAATTAAGTTAGATTTGGATTCGGGTTAATCTGTGTAACACAAGTACTCTATCATGTATATGTATTAGATACAAATAATATGAATTTTAAAAATTTTTGGTAAACTTTACTTATTTTTCTTCACAGATTGTTAAACATATAAGGATCATGTCAAATAAATTATAATAATATCAATTTTATTTATTCAGTGTATTAATTTTAGACGAAGGCTCCAAGTTAACACGATTAATATGATTCATAAGGAGGTCGTGTTTAGGTTGATATTTTTGACACGTTTTGTGGAATCTACCATATGAAGAGAGTAGGAGTGAAAAGCAGTCGAATCCCTTCCTCTAGAGAGGAGTTCCCCTTTCCTACTACTTTCGATTTTATGCCTGTCCTTATGAGTCTTGAGTATTCTTTCTTTGTCTTAAGCATTGGTTTGTAGGTTTTTAATGAATGAGTCGTATTTAGGTTGATATTTTTTAATATGATTAATAAACGGGTTGATACAAACATAACATGTTAACACGAATTGCTATCCCTACATACAACTACAAGTTATCACGTTAAAAATCAAAATATACAAAAATCTATTGGTCCTTTCATAAGGAATTTCTATAATAAGAATTGTTCTTTTTCCCTCCCTATAGACACTGTTGTTTCAATCGTTAGATTAATTTTTCAACAGTCTAATATGTTCACATTTAAATTTGTAGTGCGCTATATAAATTTGTTCCCAAATATTAATCAAGTGTTAAAAAATTATTCAACAACTAATAGTAGGAAAAAAGTTGTTCTTGCCGTAAAAAGTTCCTTTAAATTAACTAAAGTAAATGTTGCATTCCTAAACTATTTATTTTTTCATAGTGAACCTAAATTTTCAATTTTCGCAAATCGCACTTTAAAATTTAAAATTAATAGTAATTGAAGGCGTTATTAAATTGACAATTTGAAATATGATATTTGTACATAATATGATTTAAAAATGACGATATTTTCCTTTCATGTTTAAATTTCATATTTTAAATCATCAATTTAATAAAGCTCATTAACTATTGTACCTCACTTAATTTTGATTTTAAAGTTCAGTGTAATTTGTTAAAATTGAAAGAGTAATTGACACAAATACTTCTTATTTCCTAACTTATTTAATAAGTAACAGTTTAGTCTCTTTTTTTAAAAATTTTAGCAAAGCAATTCTCAACTTTTTAAAATAAGTGCAATTAACACCTTTTCGTCTATCTCTGTTAATTTTCTTACAGAAATTAACACGTGAGGGGTCACGTAACATTCCTAGTCGGGGCATAATGGTAAAAGTGTATACTTGGTCAAATTAGAGCTGAATTAACTGGGGCTAATTTGGGATTCTTGAATTTAACAAAAAGTAAAATGAAAAAAGAAAAAAAAAGAAGGAAAGACGCGATTTAGCAGATCCCAATCTTTAAATCAACCACAACGAAAATATCAAACAATTTGATCAACCACAACTAATTTTTCACCAGCAATGGAGACCATTGGTTTTAACGATATTTGATTAGAAATTTTTTTATGCAGCAGGTGAATGATTTCATAAGTGCTCATCATCACCCTAACAAAAGAACACACAAACCTCAAAACCTCACACAATTGTTGACGCCAACATCCAAACACGTTCAGCATGGCCCTTCATAAAAAATAATAATAAAAAAAGGAGCAGATTTGTGTATCTTGCGACAGCTGGAGAGGGCTTGTTCGAGATGTGATGGCTCGTCTGGGGCTGCGACGATTTCGCGACTGTTCGGCGAAGGCTCGACGGAGATCTGGGCGGTAGAGACGAATTCGATGGGTGGCGGTTGATTTCGAGATAGGACGGCTTGGGCGGGGCTGCGACGATCTGGCGATGATGGTTGGCCGGAGGCTGGACAGACAGATCTGGGCAGTACAGGGGGCTCGACCGCTGGAGGCTTTTTTTGAGGGAGAATTGAACCTGACCTAAAATGAAGAGAAATGCAAGATTAGATTGTGGATTTGAGCAACAAGAAGTGCCGATTCTAGAGAGAAGTGGTTTGGAGAAGCAACAAATGAAGGAGGCCCTTTTTTTTCCAAATTAATCACAGATAGCTGGGTTTGAGTTTTCTTTTTTCTTTTATTTTATTTTGTGATTTAATTAAAAAAGAAGAAGAATAATAAATCAGGACAAATTAGTCTTTTCAGCATAATTATGGTCCAGTTTGGTATTGATTCTAGGAGATGAAAAGCATTATTGATCCAATTAAAGTTGTCAAAACTGTTCGGTAAAAAGCAAAAAAAAAAAAGATTTTTGAAGAATTTTCACTCAATTTGAAGTTAAAAGTAGAATCAGCCATTCTGATTTTAACTTATGCGGAATCAAAGTTTGATTAATGAAAGTCTTTTATTCTCAATTTTACTCTAATGAAATTTAAAAAATGCCATCTTGTCAATCACATTTTTTAGAGGTATTCTCTCTTCTCTCCGCTCAATTACCTCTTTGTGCTCTCTATCTTCTGTTCTCTCTCTTCTCTCTTCGTGCTCAGTGCTCCATTCTCCGTTCGTCTGTCTCTCTCTCCGCTTTCTCCGTTCGCCGGCCTCTGTAAGTACTCGATTGATTAGTTTCTCTGATTTGTCCACATATTTTTTTGGTAAAAATCATGGTAATGTATATTTTGTTAGGGTTTTGTCTTTGTGCTGATTTGGTTTTTATTTATGCATTAACTTGGTAAAACTGTTAGGGTTTCATTTCTTGCTACTGGAGTTGTGCTTTTCTTTTATTATTATGCATTTAAATTGTCATGTATATGTATATTCACTTTCTCTACGTTAATCGTGTTGTTTGAAACTTGAGATGAGTTTGCGAATATCCCTTTCTGTTTTGCAATTGCGAAGAACCGCTTTTCAATGCAAATCTATAAATGACTATTTATTGCACCAATGTAAAACTTTTGTTTTGCTAGATGATGTCAAACCTCCTTTAACTTTTATTTATTTATTTCTCTTTCCTATTTTTTCTTTGTTAATTTTAATTTGACTTCTATTTAACTTTTATTTATTTATTTCTCTTTCCTATTTTTTCTTTGTTAATTTTAATTTGACTTCTATTTATGTATGTTATGATCCTGACGAAATAAGCTTTTGGTTGCTAATGTGTTTAATCTCGTCTTTGTGCTAGATGATGCCAAACTTCATTTAAAACTGCATGTTTTAATTTTCTTCGCTACAAAATAATCACTATAGGTGTCCTACATATGATGTTTGTAGTTTGTTGGTTAAAGCTATTTGTTGGAACCTAAGTAGTTAGAAGTTTAATGAAGCCACGTCATATGGAGTTTAATAATTAAATTGGAAGAATTGCAACTTCCTTTGGATTTGGGATGTGAAAGATAGGTAGACAGTAAGTCCAATCCATTTGATCTCACTATTAGAAATGAAAAATTAAAACTAATAATGCGTTCATTTAGATTCAAGCGTCTATGATTATTGAGGTGAAGTAGCTGGGACTAGAAGCTATGATTAATTTGGCTATTGATTGAGTGTTCCAATTAGAAATAAGAGTAGTATTACCCTTATTTCCCTCCACAAAATGGTTTTTTGTGTTCTGATTATTATTTATGTAAAATAAAGCATGAAGCCTCACATTCTTCTAGACTTTCAATTATTATTTCTCAAATGGAGGGTAGTATATCACAAGGCAAAGCAATATGGAACCCTGAGACTGTGGATCTGTTTTGTGATTTGTGTATCAAATAGGTGAAAGATGGACGCCCTCCTGGAACTCATCTTGATAAAGTTCGATAGGAAAATTAAATTCAAAAATTTAATGAAGCAACGAAACAAGTATATAAAAGACAACAATTGAAGAATAAGTGAGATGTTTTGAAGAATGATTGGAAGCTTTAGAAGGAACTTATTGGAAAAGAATCTGGTCTAGGTTGGAACATGGGATGTATATTTTTGTTGTATATGTTGAGTACTCACTAATGTTCCTTTTGTTATAACTATATTGTGAATGAAGAAATAAAAAAAGAATTAATTATCACAAATTTGTTGTTAGAAAACTCATAATCATAACATTATGTTTTTCTTTTTTTTTAAGTTAAACAAGTATTTCTAAATACCAAAAATAATTATATATATTTAAGTTTAACACCATGTCTATTTTGGTCATTTTAACTACCCATAACAATTCAACCTCACAATTTATCAAACATTATTACACTTATTTTGGAACTAACACAGCTAGTATAATTATAGTTTATCAAACACACAACTGCTTTTTATAACAACTACTTTTTTCTTCAGCACAGTTAAAAGTAATTTTTTTTTTAAATCTACAGCACTATCAAACTAAGCCTATATATCACATGAGTGGTCACGTATTAATTTCTGTTAGAAAATTGACAATGATGGACAAAAAGGTGTTAATTACACCAATTTTAAAAAGTTAGAAATTATTTTGTCAAAATCAAAAAAAAAAAAAAAGACTAAGCTGTCACTTACTAAGGCCTCATTCATTTCTCCAATTTGAGTTTTTAATTTCAATTTTACTACAATTAGAAGCTCTCACAAAGGTTAAAGACCATTAAAAAATTGACATGACCATTGTTGATGCCTAAAAAATCGCACGGTACAAATTCGGCCCAAATCCCACAAGACGACCCAAGGTATGGTACGTGGACCCAAGCCACGCTTCGGGGACTTTTATGTGGGCCGTGGTTTGGCAGGCCAAGGAATGTGACCGGGCCCATTTTATCCGGCCCAATTAGATCCTTGGCCCACTTGGGGTGGTCTTGGGTCTATGAGGGAATTAGGATAACGTGGGTTATGGAGAAAATTAGACAGAGTAAGACAAATTACCAAACTTTACAGTCACCACCTGTACACTGAGGTAAAACAAAATAACATTTTACCCAAAATTTCCTTTCTCTTCCTGCCCTTCTCTCCCCTCAAAAGTCAACAAAGTCTCTCTTCCCCAAAAACTATAAAAAGGCAGAATATACACAAATAAGATAAGGCAAGCCTTTGACCACTTGGCTGCCATTTTTCTGACCACACCTAAAACGGCCACATAACTTGATTGACTGCTTAACAGAGGCAAGTGTCAGATTGGCTTTTGGCCTGAAACATGCTGAAAACACCCAACTACCTCCATTGGCTGCACAATAGCCTAGTCCTTCATCTTTTTGGTAAACCCTCCCCTGCGATTGACAAAAGCCAGCATTAAACCATGCTGAAAATGTCTTACCGACTAGGGCTGTAAGAAATCACCCCGAACCCGACGAACCCGGCCGAGCCGAGCCGACCCTACCCGAAAATTACGGGTTTCTAATTTTTTATTTAATTTTCGGTTTGAATTATACCTAACCCGCACTGCGCGGGTAGGGGCGCGGGGTGGGGTTACATCCGGAGGTAACCCTACCCAGCCGAACATGTTCAAAGTAGGTAAAACAATGTTCAACACTTCAAATTCTTACTTTCATAAGTTTATGGACTTTATGCTTTTAAACTGTTAACTTATTTATGTTTTGGATTCACGATTTGTGTAAAAAATGCTTGTATGCCATAGTTGTTGAATTAGGACATTCTTTATTTATATTGGAAGTGTTTGATTTCAAAGTGAGTGTTTTAATTGTTCACGTTGCATTTAGACCCCCTATTGAAGGAAAAAATGTTATGTTTGATAATTATTTCTTATGTAACAAGCACAGATTAATTGACTAAAAAGTGATCATGTGGTCCTTGAGATCACTCTTGCTTTATGCATATTGTGATATGAGTTATTAGTCTTTATATTTTATTATGCCGCAATTTTGTTGTGTAATTATTTACTACAATAGTATTTGCATATATCATTTATTGCTCATTTACTACAATAGTATTTTATCATTTATTTGCATATAAGAGCCTCTTAGATTAAAATTGATGAAGTCATAGATTAAAATTGGTTTTCACCAACCCGAGTAACCGGACCCTACCCGAGGTCACCCGAAAGGTTGCGGGTTTGTAGACTTAAGAGAGTGTCGCGGCCCAAAATTTTCTCAACCCGCACTAGTCGGGTAGGCTCAATTTTTCAGCTCAACCCTACCCTACCCGGCCGATTTACACCCCTATTACCGACGTAGGCGTGTGGAGGGATTTCAACCAAGAATTCAAACACTCTTGGAGGGAAATTTCCCTCCTCTTGGAGCCCCCATCCTTGCCTATAAATACCGCATCCCTAAACTCTAAAAAGGAGGAGAAAAACGGGAAAAGGGAGAGAGAGAGAGAGAGAGAGCAAGCCAAGCATAGCTCTCCCACTTAAGAGAAACTCTTCTCTTCTCATGGTTTCTGGCGGAGCTCCTCCGAGTAAGTAATGCTCGGGTGTTCTTCCCCAAGCTAAACACACATGAAAACCCAACATCAACAACCTAAATACAAGCCTAAAACATCCTCCTTTTGTTAGTTACAACTCTTGATTTTTCACTTACCGAAATACTCCTCAAAGAGCTCTAATCTCCATAACTTCCGACGGAGTTTCTCTAGAACGTGTTTCTAGGCGTTTTCCCCATTGGAAGTGGTTAAAGCTTTGGTTAACCTCTGAGAATACCCAACCATGGCTTACAACACCCAAAGTTTGATTCTGCCGACCGACGTACTATGTCCGTCGCGGTCCTACAACTGGTTTTCACAAACATGTGAATATGGCTTATCACACATCTAAAAGCTTTAAGGAGACTCTAGAATACACAAAATAACAAGCTCAGAAACTCTCCTCTTAGCCGGTTATTCACCTTTTGGATTTTGGTTTATGGGAATGCCTGACGAAGAACTTTAATCTCCATAACTTTCGGCGGAGTCCCTCTAAAAGAAGTTTCTAGGCGTTCTCCCCATTGGAAGTGGTGAAAACACCTCAGCCATAACTTAATATTTCTAAAACTGAGCCTTATCCCGTCCAACATACTACGTTCGGCGAAATCGTTCTATTCATAAACAAATGGATATAACTCAATTACATGCTTAGGAACTTCCTCTATAAACCGGTTACATTCCTCTCCCACGCCATATGCTCACTGGTAGATCCCTATTAGAAACTCTTCACCATCTCGGAGCCGGAATCGCAACGGATGCTGCCCTTGGATACCGTTGTCCTCGGGGTCATCCGGGTTTAGCCTAACCCAGCCGGGGCCAACGTCTTCACTCCGGGCATCTTCGACGTCAAAAATCACACTTAGAAGCTCATTAGCCTCTGTCGACCGACGCACTAACAGGGTACGACCGACGTACATATAACGTCGACCAACTAAATGAGGCCACGAATTTCGCACCCTCCACGTAGAAAGGCCCGCGCCAAAAGAGCCCCAACAACCATTAAAAATTTGACATTCATGACCCGTTTAATTCGCTGATTGAAGTTTTTAATTTGAATTAAAATATAATTTTATGTAATAACTTTTTACTATAATAAAAAAATTAAATATAATTATTTTTAATAATTTTTACTGTAATAAAACTTAAATTTTAAATTTAAACGAACGATGTGGGAAGTGCAACACCACAATTTACGGTAACAAAAAAAAAATCAACCTTATCCAAAAAAATAAAGAAAAAAAATAATTAAAAATGCAATAATACAACATATCTGAAGAGAATAATAACAGCCTGTCCGGTACGGTCAGCTCTTTATTATTCTCCATACTCCTCGTTCCGATCGACGACCAGTCAACGCCTTCCAATCCCCCAAACCCCCCAAAACCCGCTAGCTCCAATGGCGAGCCTCTGGCGAGCCGCGACGGGCCAGTGGGCGAGCTCCGACGACTACGGCGGCGTGGAGTTCTGGTCGACTCCGGAGCGCGGCGGTTGGCTGACGAAGCAGGGCGAGTACATCAAGACGTGGCGGCGGCGGTGGTTCGTTCTGAAGCAGGGGAAGCTCTTCTGGTTCAAGGACTCCGCCGTCACACGCGCCTCCCGGCCTCGCGGCGTGATCCCCGTCGCCTCCTGCCTCACCGTCAAGGGCGCCGAGGACGTCCTCAACAAGCAGAACGCCTTCGAGCTCTCCACCAAGATCGAGACCATGTACTTCATCGCCGATACGGAGAAGGAGAAGGAGGACTGGATCAACTCCATCGGGCGCTCCATCGTCCAGCACTCGCGATCCGTCACCGATTCCGAGGTCGTCGATTACGACAGTAGGAAGTGAGGATCGGAGAATCTATATGATGGAAGGACTAGGTGAGTCGGAGATCCGAAATCTGCAGTTAATTCTGTTACATGCTTGCGTAATTTGGTGAAATTATGTACTATTGTGCTTCTTTTTCGTTTTTGTATATGTGTATTAATCAAGTTATAATGTTCTTGTTGTACTTTTGGATTCTGTATGAAATACTCACTTTGTTAATGATCAGATCTCAATTTGTGTCAAAGTTCTGGCTTTCGATTCTTTTTTTGTCAAGTCTGTTCTGTTTAGTCTTTGCTGTGATTGATTATTTTGTTGCTGTTGAAATTGTGAATTTTAAGCATTTTAGGATTTAATTAGCTAAAGTTTGGAAGAGGGAAGCATCACAGTCGCAAAACTGGAAGAAGATTTGGTTTTGAGTAATTGTTGTACTCTCACAGTGATAAATCTGGGACTAATTTTTGGAATTGAGAAACAGTATACACCTTTCTTGGCGGTTACTCTTTCTCCTATACAACACAAATGGATCTGTTTTGATATGAATCTTTGTCGAAAATTTACACACATGTGACGCATCCGTTGCATAATCGGAGGAATTGGATAAGCATATTTTTTTGCTTAGCCCAAAATCGCCACTCTTTGAGCAGGCATGTGATTATGAAGGACAATATTGCTGGTGCATAGAATAGTGATCCATGGTTGAGTTGCAGTGATGAAGAGGATTCTCGGATATCGAACTATTCGTGATCCGTCATTATGGCTAAGATTCCTTAACTAACTCGGGTCTGCTGTTGAGTATGTTCATCTACAGCATTCAGTTATTACGACTCCCACTTGGAATAATTCATAAACTAGAGTCTTAAAAGTTGGCAATCAAGATCTTTCATAGTTTCCTCCTATGGATTTCAAGGCCTTTGCAGTCAAAAATGAAACTCCTCGAAGCTGCTGTGATCTAGAGATTTAACACTTTTAACTGCAACTACTGTCATATAAACGTAAATCCTCTGTTAACCATTTGATGATGGTATAGAAGAAAGGCTTGTTTTCAGTGTTCTTCAATTGCAATATCTCATATGATAAAAAAAAGCATATGGCCTACCTGGAACTCATCAAGGGCCAAATTATAATAATTTAAGGCGTGGATCGCTCATTCTTGCAGCTTTCAGCTGAGGTATTTCAACAGGGAGAATCTGTTTTCAGCTTATTTGCTCGGCAATGAGTTTTCGACTCTTGAAATAGTTGGTCCAAAGTAAATACTATTATATTATTCTCCTTTTGGATGACAGAAAGTTCTAACACGTTATTGTATAAAAGGGTTTAAAGAAAAAAATACACCCCTACTGATGAATTACTATGTTATTTTCTTGAGAGAAACCTTGAAATGCAGAGTCCTAATGTGCTAAAAGCTTAATACTTAATGAAGCAGCTTCAGATTGCATTCTCCCTCGCTGATTTCACCTCCCACTGAATGCTTCTTTGATCTGCAGCATCTTTGGTGAGACCATCAAGGACATCCATGCAATCTGTAGGTGATTCTGTAGAACATGAGAGTCCAACTTCAACAACTGAAACCAAGCACTCCATGAGCTTTCTTCCGTCCTCAGCAATGTTCCAAGGGATCGTCAAGCACTCAACCAAATATCTGGATTAGCCATTTCGCGGAATTTTACCGGATGGGAGATATTCTACTAGACAGCCTTGACTACCTAACTTCAAGATGGTGATTCCTTGATCTGGCGATCACAAGTCACTCCTTGCCACGGGAAGAAGTGAACAGAATCGTTCCACGAACTCAGCAATTTGATACTGTCACCAACAGCCAACCGGGTTTTCAGACTTCGCTTTCATTTCCCAATGCAGTTCTAATGATCGAAAGAAACACCACGTTTAGCAAGATAACATGAAAGAAGCAGTAGAATCTCAGGCTTTGGTACATTGTCCTCGTTGTATCAGTGTTACTATAGGCATCTAGGTATAGCAAACTGATTGCTAATGCTTAAAATAACTAGAAATTCACAAAAAAGTAACAACGTAGACTTCAAAAAGAAGAAATAATAACATTCCTATGGTCAGAGCATTGCAGTATACGAATGCTTATAAAATTACAAGCAACTTGCTAGCAAGTTCACGGTTCATGATTTTATTATTCAAAGCGCTTAAGAAGGTTATAATTCCAAATTCTGACCAATGTGATTTGAGTATTAATTTGACAATGCTAATTTGGAAAACGATCTATGGCAACCGGCATCGTCGGGTCTTTGATCACAAGTCGCTAGCAAAACCAGACTTAGTGAGGTTCCTCATTTTTACTGATTGAATTTTCCGTGAGAAAGAAGGGAAAATAAAACCTTAACGTAGATCACTCTTTGATTCAATCATGTCAACGTTGACTTGCTAGTTGGGACTTCTTTTGTCATGAGCGTTGACTTAAGACGTTGATTACTCCATGTAAACTAATCTACTACTTCTATGTACTAATCATCTAGCTCTTTCTTAGTTTTTCATTTCTTCGGCAACATATTTGGAGTAGGAAAGTAATTAACTATCTCATTTTATCATCTGGATTAAAAAGAGAGTTCTTTACTAGATGTTTTTTTTCTCTATATTAAAGAAAAAAATAATATTTTAAAAAAGTAGGGGAAAAGGCAATATATAAGTACTTGCATTTGCTATGATAACATAAAGGTACATCTATTGAAGGGCTTGAGAAGTGTGTCGCCAATCAAATGCCCAGAAAGTGAGATAGATTCTGTTGACGGCCCCGTCACACTCTTGTAGCATGTTTACTCTAAAAACCAAGTACAAAAGATAACACTTTTTTTTTTCTTTTTTTCTTTTTTAACTGAGAAAGAAAACTAGTTCAGTTCCTTTGTTGACACCCTTTACAAAGATCCTCAGTTAACAAGATCAGTGAGATTTTGTAAATAAGGGAGACACCACCAAGTTGAATTTAGTCACTGTAACTTAGACGTCATTTATCGACAAATGCCGATTCGGCCAAATCGATGGCTCGAGCTAGACCTGCCGCCTTGTTCTGACACTCACGGTGCTCTGCATCTGGGTCGCTGTCAGCCACTACTCCAGCACCAGCCTGAAGGTAAGCCACCCACTCACGGCGGCCGCCAGCGTCCTTGTACGAATACATGGTGTCGAAACGAGTTCCAGTAGGAAACACGATGGTCCTGAGGGCTAGCGCAATGTCCATGTCACCAGTGAAAGACACACCTCCAAATCCACCGCTGTAGGGGCCACGCCTCGACACCTCAAGCTCATCAATTAGTTCCATAGCCTTCACCTGCATATAAATTATTAGAAACGAAATACTAGAAAACTACTCAAGACGGTCAGACCAAATGTTCAGAAGACTACCAAAAATACTTGAAAATGGTTAAAGCTAAAAAGCTAAGAGGAGAGAAAAGAATGTTAAGTGAGTACCTTTGGGGCTCCACTGACAGTTCCAACAGGCAAAGCAGCACGAAGGACATCCCAGCAAGAGAGGGAATCGCGTAAATCTCCAGTAACCTGCGAAGGATAAAATTTCAGAATGGAATTTGGAAATTCACTGGTGTAAAATCATGATCATCTATGAAAAAAGTTCGTCACAAGAAGAATAAACCTATTGTTGGAAAAATAAGAGATATGGGATTACATAAAGATCAATAGACAGACTATGAATGTTATGCTTAAAAAGGAAAGAAAAAATGTGATTAGTGTGAATGTAGAATCCTATATTAGGGGTTTCCCTTCTGATCTGCAAATAAAGCACATTCGTACCGTGGAGCTTATATGCATTACATGGGAATATCGTTCAATGTTCATCAACTTTTCCACCTTCACAGTGCCATCCTTCGAGACCTGCATCAACACTCTGCATCATTAAATTGGTAATCGGTTCTACTTTTTTTTTTTTTTTTTTTTTAAGAAAAAAGGCTTTTATAGCTATTTATAGATGCTGTTATTGGAAAGTATAATACAAAATTTCATGGTCCTCAACCATGAACCTATTTTTACTGCCATTGTGTGTGCTTGGTTATCATAACACTTGCTGTCCAAATTAATGCTAACCAATAAGAGACTAATAGGAAAGAGAGAGAGAGTACTTAAATGCAATACCAAGTAGAGACAAGGTCCACAGTAATGAACATCCTAAGTAGATAATAAATGGATGTGCGTGACATAGAATGAGATCGCCGGGGC
This sequence comes from Morus notabilis, assembly GCF_000414095.1. NCBI lineage: Eukaryota > Viridiplantae > Streptophyta > Magnoliopsida > Rosales > Moraceae > Morus > Morus notabilis. Next base: position 1,094,690 of record NW_010360565.1, on the reverse strand, counting down.
AATTATGACATTTAAATGAGTTCAAGTTTAGTATGATCTTTGGATGTTTGGTAAATCAGTGTCCACATTAGAACAATAGAAGTAAAAGTTAAAAATAAAAATAAAAAATAAAAAGAAACCTTTCCAACATCATTACGGCCCAAATCAACCAGCATGATATGCTCTGCACATTCCTTTTCATTAGTAATCAGCTGCGTTTCCAACATTTTATCTTCTTTGGTTGTCTTCCCTCTTCTGGCGGTTCCTGCCAGTGGTCGATTCACTACTTTCCTCTGTTCATAAGATCGCATATAGTGAATATTCTCATTCGCATATTATACAAAAGAAAAAAAAATGCCATAAACAAGAATTTATTGCGACCTTGGAATTTTAAGTCTCCTTTGAAACATAAAAATGAGTTTTGGCAGGAACTTCACCTTCTTGACACGCGTAAGAATTTCTGGACTTGAAGCAACAAGTATACAACCTCGAGCCTGGTTGAGAAAACGACATAAATTCATAGGTGCCAACACTGATAAGGAAACAAAAATACTGGAGTGCGAAATTTTTAATGGAAAATTGGTTTAAAGGAAAAGCAAATACTAACTTGCAAATAAGTCATGTATGGACTTGGATTTACTACTCTCAGTGCTCTATAGATTTCAAAGGGATCAGCAAAAGTTCGTCGTTCAAAACGCTGTGATAATACAATCTGAAAAATATCTCCTGCTAAAATATGTTCTTTTGCATCCCGTACAGCTTTCGTGAACTCTTCAGTTGTCATATTTGAATTCTTCAGAGGAGGACCAAAATGACGAGTATATAGATCAACATAACCTGCACTTAGCCTTGGGCTAAACATTAACAATCAAATTGTATGCTGTAAATGAGTTATCGAAGAATAAGGTATCTAAAGATAAATGAGGATAAAATAATAGTCACTCACGGATCAGCAGTTTGTATTCTAGCAAGTAATGATTCCAAACGTTTCATTCCATCTTTATAAGCAGCTTCAATAGAAGAGTAGCGGTCAAGCCTTACCCAATGAATAGCATATACTTTCTGACAATAAAGAAAATAAAAGAACTTAAAAGGATCCTTTCTTTGTGTAGATATGCAAAAATTCTAAAAATATCCAGAGTAATAAAGCCACGTTTCGTAATAATAGTTGTGTCAAAAGAATATAAAAACCGCCGTTTTGGTACTCGATGACGACAAAAGAACATATATTCCAAAACGATAAAAGCATACAGAACAGGATCATGCACAAACAGAAACATCAAAACTAGATTCTTGTCTAAATTTACCTTCTCCACATGGTCAAACACGAATACGTCGTCGTAAAGTCCTACATGTATATCAGCAAGGTTTCTATCATCCTTAGGAGCCTTTGAAAAAGGAACTTTTCGCTTTTCCACATAACGAACTGTATCATATGAAAAATAACCTAACCAACCACCTATGCACAATAGATTTCATCACCAAGTTAGCACTGTTGAATCTAATTATTTAAAAATAAATAAAAAAGAAACCAACAAAGAGGAAAGACTATAAAGTGTGAAAAAGTGTGAAAAGAATAACACAATCATTTATATTTTCACCAAATAAAAACTAAGAACACCGCGATAGTGAATTCTCGCCATGAGAAATAATCTCTTTTCACCTGCTAACAAATGATAATGCCCATAACAAAAGAGAATTACTAACCTCAAAACACTCCACAACATACTGATTTTCCAATGGATTATTAGGTTCTTATACTAATACCAAACTTACTCATTGAATAAGTAGTAAAATTGCTTAAAATCCACCATGCAATCCTTCTAAATATATTATGCAATTATGAACGATAAACTACAAATGTATATAAGAATAAGATCCCTCGTAAAGTCATAATTGATAATAACACAGTTATAGAAGTTCATATACCACAAAATGCATCTGGAAGTTCATCAATGAGTTGGGGATTCCAACCCTCGGAAATCCTAGCAGGGATAGCCATTGGATCCTCCACAATCTCCTCAGTCATAAGCCCTTCTTCATGGTCCATTATCGTGACCTTGTTCTCTTTCGCCACAATCTCCATTGTTGGCTGAGCTCCAACCACACTAAAACGCCCCTAATACAGCCACCAAACGATTCCATTATTAGTGTATTGCACTAAAATCCACACACAAACGCAGAGAAAAAAAAAAACGTTTCGCAAACATACAACACTTGAGTCGCGAAGATTTGGCTCCACGGATTCACAAAGAAAGCTCGGAGCTTCCCTGTCATCTTCTCTAACCAGACACCTATACACGAGAATCGGCGTGAGCTGATCCGAGAAAATGCACTGGTAAAGCGGAACCAAATTTCCCTTCTTTGCAGCTTCTGAGAATTTGTTTGCATCATCAACTGAAAAAAAAAAAAAAAAGATTAAATTAAAAGCAAATGCGATAAGCAAATAGTTTTGCCTCGAACTCTTTTCGGTTTTCAGTGTAGTTCTGATTAAATTCCCGAGAAAATGCAGTGCGTGCAAAAGGTGATCATGTAACAACCAAAATGAAGAATCAACAAAAGCGAAATAACAGGCTTGACTTTTTAGAGGCGTGTGCCACCGAGAACGATTTTACGAAGCTTTTGTTTTGTTTTGTTTTTTTTTTTCTCTTACGTTTTCTCGGGAACCAAACACTCGTGAATGAAACAAGTGAAAAGACGAAACTAACTCAAGGAGGAGCTCCGGAGAGAGCAGCATTTCACTGTACGGGCGTACGACGGTGAGCTCAACGTTCTAACGAGTCGACCGGTAACCGGCACCGGACGCAGCCGGTGACGCGTCGGAAAGGAGCAGTACGGAGAGCCTCGAATCTGCGCTTGCATTGTTGGTCGCCGTCACCGGAGTCCTTAAGTTTCAGTAACCTTTTTTTTCTTTTTCTTTTCAAATCCGTTGTAATGTAACGGTTAGAGTGAGGAGACTCTGATGAGACTCTTGCTCCGGAAACGGACACTTAAAAAGGCGTGCATGTGTGTACTTCATAAAAGGTTAATATCCCAAAAATGCCCTTTGTTGTCTTTATTGATTTTTTTTATTTTTGTTTTTCCATCTTCGGAAAGATTAAATCCCAAATTTGATTAATCTTATTCTTATCTCATTAGAAAAATTTTGTGGCAGGTCCTTTAATTGAGATTTAGACCTCGTTCATTTTGTGAATTCGAGTTTTTAATTCGAGCTGAGATGTGACATTTTTTTTATTTTTACTGTAGCAGAAAAAGTTAAATGTGATATTTTTTGAGAACTTTTTACTATAAAAACTTAAAATTAAAAATTCGAATCGGTGAAATTAACGAAGCCTTAAAGTTTTTTTCCCTTCACGTCCAACTGCTTGTTTTCAGAATACATATATTTTTTTAACTTTTTTTAGCCAATCAAAAAGGGTATAAAATTTAATTTATACAAGTATAGGCAAGCAATTATTGTCCAATCATATTTAAGATATATTTCTTTTCTAGGCAATTATTGTCCAATCATATTTAAGATATATTTCTTTTCCTTAACTCTCATCAGAGCAAAAATAAAATAAATCAACAAAATAAATAACATTAACTTATAATATGACATCAATATTATTCATTTCATACCTTTCTAAAATCTATATACATCTTCATATGTAACATAATCACAGTTTGTATATCCGCACTGATTAAATTTCAATTTGATTAGGATCTATCGCACACAAAAGAACTATTAAAAAAAAGAACTTTTTACAACTTTTGTCAATGTGTTTTTTTTTTTCTTTGTAAAAAGAGACATTAGTGTAGATTTCAATATCCATTAATAAAAATGAAACGAAAAACAATGAACTCGACGTTGCACAGTCTATTCACTGAACAAGGCCTTAATTGGAACTACAGAGTATTAAGTATAGGTTATAGATGCATCCTTAAAAAAACAAAACAAAAACACATTTTTTCTTCCAATTCATTCATGGTTTGTCGACGAATCGTCTGTAATAATATTATTTCACAGTTAGGACTAACATAACCGAAAGAATGGATAAGATAAAAAAAAAATATCAATAGTTATTTATTTTTAACTTTAAAATTTGTATTAAAAACTGTCTATTTTATATGTTTTTTTAATTTAATATGATTTTGACATAATTTAACGATTAAACACTACCAGTAAGCTAGAGAAATTCCTCTAAAAGAAACTATCTTTACCAAATAAATAGTGAAAAATAATTTATACAGTTAAAATGTACGACTTAAATTAGACATCGTATATAACATTTGACAGATTATCGTAAGGTGATTTTTTAAACGGTTATACTACTTTTGTGAGTGTCGGTTAATTTAAATTATACAATTGCGATGAATAATCTAATGAATAGGTGCTCCTACTACAGTTCTCCGTGGAAGAAATTGCACAAACAGAAGAGATTTTCACGCATCAAAATTTAACTTGATGCCAAACTCATTAACACATCAACGTCGAAATAGAAAAGGGAAAAATTGACGTCGGTCAAAATCAACTGCATAAAGACATAAAAAGAATAAAAGCACGCTTGCATAATTAAAGAAATAAAAAGAAAAAAGAAAAAACACGATTCACATGATCCGCCCAATTTTTAAGGTTTTATCACAAAAGAAGCAACATATATCTATTCTATTCTAATAAAAACTACCGTATAGGTAAAATATTGTCCATTAAGTTTTATCCAAGTTTGTTCAAAGATCTTACTATGATACTGATAGTGAACATTTTTTATTATTAAATTTAGTCACAATGATATCAAAATCAAATGATATGAAAATAAACTTTTTCGCCCCGTTCATTTTACCAATTCAAATTTAAAATTCGAGTTTTACTACAAGAAAAAGTTTTCAGAAACAATCACATTTAATTTTTTTGTTACAGTAAAAAGCTCTCACATAAAGTCACATTTTAACTCGAATTAATGAACTAAACGGACCTAATTTGAATTTCATGGTTGAAAAATAAAATGGTAGCTGAAAATTTCTTTTGTTTAAATTTAATATTTCATAATCTAATATAACTCTGATGTATCGCTCGTACAATATTTTTTTTATATCTTTTTTTTTATGTCTTTTGCGTCCTGTAAGTTTGATAGGAAGGATGAAAAAAAAAAAATGGATGTGGGATGTGAAATCATTGACCAATCCATTCTACCAAACAAGAGTTGGGAAATTGTAGTAAAGATATTAACTTTTGAAATTCATAGAAATCAGTTTACCAATCAATAGAAAAATCTCTTTTTAGTTTTAAACATTTTATTTTCTAATTTTACCCTTCATTATAGGTTTCTTTTTTGATAATATCTATGGTGAAACCTCAAAAAAAAATTCCATTGATGGAGCTCTGTTTTTTTACTGTTAGATTAATTTTTTAATGATTAGATTTGTAGTACGAGCAATTATATATGACGTGCTGTAAATTTTTAATACGAATTAATACAAATTTGTCCGTTAAAAAATTAATCTAATAGTTAAAAAATATGATTGTGCCGGTAAAACTTTTTTGATCTCACCATAAAATTTGCCTTTTTTTTTGTCATTTTTCTTAAATCTTCTTTCTTTAATCTACCGCCCTCTTCCTCTATTTGATCTCACCATAAAATTTGCCTTTTTTTTTGTCATTTTTCTTAAATCTTCTTTCTTTAATCCTCTCTCTCTCTCTCTCTCTCTCTCTCTCTCTCTCTCTCTCTCTCTTTCTCTCTCTGTGGATATGTTCCCCATCTTTCATCTATGCAATCGCCATCGTCACGACATTGGAATCTCCATCGGAAGTGATGACGTGGCAGTCCGTCTCGTTGCATCGGTATCTTCATCACGATAGATGGCCTCACAATTTCTTTTGCGAGCAATGGTGGGATCGCAAGTGACATCATTGAAATCTGTCTCTCTAGGCGACGACGGTTTCATCATCTCCATTGCCAGAGACGACGTTGCAATTTCTTTTTGGCGGGACAGTGGAATTGCGATTTCTTTCTCAAGCGACGACAGAGTTATGATTTGCAGGTTCGTTTCTCGTCGCCATTGGACGTTGGGACTTCTAATGTGATTTTTTGAACAGTAGTTGCCGTGACTATTTGCTTAGACTATCTTCAATGCAATACAATAATTGATGTGTTAATTGTAAATTTAACATTTAAGTATAAAAATACTCTCTCATGTAATGCTATTTATTATACTAAATTTCTCATATAACTTTGTGGTAAATTTCTCACTAAGAGCATCTCTAATGCAATGCTATAATTAATGTGTCAATTACAAATTTAGCATTTGAGAGCAAAAAACACTCTTCAATGCAATACAATTTGTTATGTCAAATTTTTCATATGTTATACTTTGTGACAAATTTCTCACTAAGTATAGCATATAAAAAATTTGACATTTGTTTACTATTAGTTGAAATGTTTACTTTTTTCATATAATCAATGTAACTTTTACATTTTCTAATTATTTTAAAAATAAATGTTTACTTTTACAACTTTCAAAACTTAATAATTATAAGAAAAAATAGATTTAACATTTCAAATAACATTATACATTGGAACAAAAATAAAAATAGCATATTATATCATACTTGTTTATGTTAAATATACAATTGACATTAATATTTGCATTAGAAATTGTAAGTATAACACATGAAAATTTTAACATTTGATTATTATTGGTTCAAATGTTTACTTTTTCATGTAATCATTGTAACTTTTTTATTTTTTAATTATTTTAAAAATAAAAATTTACTTTTACAACTTTCAATACTTGATTGATTATGGGAAAAAATAAATTTAACATTTCAAATAACATTATACATTAGAACAAACGTGAAAATAAAAATTAAATCATATTTTTTTATGTTAAATATACAATTAGTGCATAGTAGTAAGTAGTAACAACGATTGAGCATGGGACATCGGGGCGGCGACTTGAGTAAACTCATGCCCGCTCTGTCTCGTTATTTTGTAATGTGATCTACCCTTGTACCATTTTCTAGTCATCAAATAAAAAACGAGAAATGAAACTGTGGGACACGTGCAAACTATCTTTTGAGAGTTCGATTTCACTGGCTCACGCAATTTTCAATCAAGAAAATAAATAACTTTTATTGATCTGAATGATAGAGTATGACTTGTATTGATGATGTACATGTGAGCTACAATGCGAGCCAGAATTGTGTGCTTAGAGTCATTTTCTTGAACAATCCCTCTACTATGGTTTGTATCCCTAGCTAGAAAGTCGTCACAACTTCTTCCGTGAATGGAAAGGGGTATGGTAAGCACACTAGCAATCCTAAGAGCAAAACTAATATCCCAAGAGCAACATACTTGTTATCGGGATCTGTGATTTCCTCTGAGAGTGGAGCAATTGGCCCCCTCTGTAAAACGAATATCAGAACCACCCAGTAAAAGGCTACATCATTGAAAATCGCGGATAGGCCCAGCATCCCGATAGCAGCAGCCGTAAAGCGCACTGAAGTCTGTTATAATACAAGAATAGAAAAGTCAATAAGCGTTCTATCTCAGATTTTTTTCTTTTTTTTTTCCTTGGTGTGTTCTTTAAGCTTTGAGTTCAAATAATTATCTTATTGTGATGGCTTAAAATGGTATATACCTTTCTGCCCCAAATGGCAAATGCAATCCGCCCTCCGTCAAGCTCCCCCGCGGGAATGCTGTTGATGGCATTGATGAGGAGTCCAGCCCATGCCCATATTACAAGAGGGTTAACAGATAGCGGAGTGCCTTCTTTGAGCACATCACCAAGAAGAAGCTTTGCTAAAAGGAAAAAACACGAAGCAGTCACTATGGCATCTCCAATTTACAAAGGGAATAGTTTCTGAAATTTACATGTACAAAAAATAAAATGTTTGGGGCAACGGACTTTCTTGTTATTGAAATACTCCATTTCCATAAAGCTCTGGAAGATTTGTCCCTTTTGAAATATGTATGCATATGAGAGTAGTAATGCAGAATGAAGTGCTTACCGATACCCCCGGCGAGAAGGGACTCGTGAAAAACAGAAGAATCAATGACAACACCAAGACCATCTGCAGGTGGTAAGAAAAACCCTAAGAGCAAAAGAACAAGGCCCAAGGAAAATCCAGCCAAAGGTCCAGCTGCTGCGACTTTCAATAGATCTTCACGCTTGGGTACAATATTCAAAATCCTTGTAATTGCACCAAAAGAGCCTATCTGCCACCAAAACAGTTCGTCACAATTTCCTGACCTCAAAATCAATCACCAGACATATCTGGAGTAGGAATAATATAACTTCTCAATTTGCGAAACAAATCAAAATATTTTGTATGAGAAAGTACACCTGCCAACTTGGAACAAAATATGGCACCCCAAGCTTAACATCGCTACTTTTTGCCACTAAAATGTGGCTGAGTTCATGCACCCCGAGAATAAGTCCCATGACTAGCGCTCCTGATGCTCCATTCTTCAACAGGTCAAGATTGTCAAAAGTTGATCTGTGAGATATAGCAAAAATTATCTACCAAAGCCAAATAACTAAAACATAATTACATTTCTTTTGGCACATCTAACTCATGTTTAAAGTAAATGTGTACACATTGTTTTGTTACTTTTGACTTGAGAATCAAATATGAGCCAAGGCCTTGGATAAATATAAGTATTCACAGGAAAGGAAAGAACTGCATACAATAAGTTGGATTGCAATGCAGGAACATTCCGAAGAAGTAAAGTAAACACCGTAACAAGTCCAAAAGCCCCAGCAGCAAACCACTCGGGAACAGCTGAAAAAAAAAAGCAAAAAAAACGTTTGATATTTATAAACCAAGAGTTCCTTTGATAAGAAACTATAAGTGAAAGACTCCAAAAATAACCTGTTGTTTCTGGTTGCAATGTCTTTCTTGGAACTACAACTGCCACCGGGCGATCATCCTCAGGATTGACTAAAAGGAACAGCTTGTACTGATTCCCAAATTGATCCTGCATATAAGTTTTGTCAATCAATATTTTATATAAAATAAAAATCAATCATTAATTTCTATAACCAGTAAAATGAAAAAAAAAAAAAAAAAAAAACACAGCTATATGTCCAGCCAATAGACGGAAAAAACAGAGATAGGCACCTCCATTCTCCTTGTTATCTTTTCATAACTCTTTGCAGGCTCGCCTCGCAGGTTTCCTTTGAATAGCACTCCAAGCTATAACAAAGTCATAATGTCAATAAATAATGCAAAAAAATGACATGTGGCAAGCATAATACAGAACAATTTCAACTGGTTCTGTACATTACGTGTAAAACAAGTATTTAAAAACTCCCACAACCTGTCCTATATAAGAAGCCTAAAAAATATATTAATCAGCAATAAATTTTATTTCCGTGCTGCAATTTCTGGTGGCTCTTCTCCCTGCTAGTTGAGATTTCTTACAGACCCAAAAGTGAAGCTAAAAAGATGAAAGGAATCATATTTTTACCTCATATGGCTCCTGGCTTGTCACGAAGAAAGTATCAAAACCAAACACTTGGTTTTTAAGTATTTCAATTGTTTCTTTTGGAATTATGATTGATTCATCCAATTGTTGCGGCTGTTTTAGAAATTATTAAAGAAAAAGTCAGATTCAAGGCATATGAGATTACGTGCCTCTATAGTGAAAATTGCTATTCATAATCACCTTCACACCTGGCAGAGGTGATCCACTAGTAACTTCTACGTTCTCAGCCTCCTGTTTCAAAGGCAGGAGCCAAAAGAAACATCTGGTCAAAGCCATATCTCAATCAGAAATACAGATTTCTAAATGAAAAGAGAAGTCTAACATTTTGGAAATCAACTTAAATGTATTATTTGTATGATAGAATTGACAAGTTGAACCCCAAAAAGTTATAGGCCTCACAAAAACTCTTAAGAAGTTGATTTTATGCCAAAGGACATGATCACAGACTAAAAATTAATTTCATTCGATTACGAGTCAATGTTTTTCATGTATAAAAAACAACCGGGATCCATCACCACCGCGGCCACCTAAAGAAAGGGAAAAGAAAATGCTCTTCATCTTTAATTTTGAAGAGAAAAAACAACCGAAATCATCATTCAAAGCAAAGTAAAATTAGCAATTCCACACTTCCTAGCGAGCATATATGTTAAAAAAAAAAAATTAAAACAAAATTCCCAGAATGCCAACATGAGAGTTAGTTTCGGCAACATTGTCATCTATTTGTTCCGCGGCAAGAGGCTTAGGATCAACATGGTTGTCATCTTGAGCTTGGGCAGAGAAGTCTGTGGAAGGCTGTGCCTGCTCATCATCTTCATTCCCTTCTTCATCCTAAACATACAAATTTAACAGGTTAGCGACCCACAAACCGTATCTGGTTTTGAAAAAGACACTTTTAACAACTTCTTGAGAATGCTTCTGGGATATTCTATATGACAGAAAGGGTCATTTTTCGCATTATATAAATCATTTCCTAACAAAATTAAATCAGTCTTAAAAGCACCAACACTGCTAAAAATTGGGACCAAAAAAATCAAAATAGAATGCCCTTTTGTTCCTTCCCGGTGGTTTTTAAACCTTACCTCATTATTGTTGCTATCTGGATCAGTCTGCGTCTCAGTCACTCTACGATCAACCTCTCGCTTCCTGCAAAATCTAAAATCGATTATCCATCATGCGTTCAAAAGACAATTATCAGAAAAGTGAGAATTCGTCTAGTTGGTGATTTAAATTTTCAATTTGAGTTGAGATATGACTTTATGTAAAAAAATTTTTAAAAAAATTTTATGTAGTAAAAAAATTTAAGACCTCGTTAACTTTACGGATTTAAGTTTCAATTCAAATTAAGATGTGATGTAATAAAAAAATTAAATCTGATATTTTTAAAAAATTTTTAAACTCAAATCAGTAAAATAAATTAAACATGACTATTTTTAATAATTTTTCACTCTAGTAAAATTTAAATTATAAACTTAGGTGAAATAAACGGGCTGAATTCTATAACCTTTACAAATCCATGAAACGGTCACCTTGATGCATAGCGGAAGCTCGAACTGCTGTGACGACGCCGTTTTAGCCGAACACCGGTCGGCGGAGCCAAATAGGGCTGGAAACGGAGATCGCAGCAAGAGCTGGAAGGCGACGAGGATATGTAATTCCCACAGAGAACCGCTAAACTTTTCATCGTGATGAATACTTTGCGAAAAAAGCTCTAGTTTTGCTGAAAACCCAGAGCCATTGAAGCTGAAGCTTTAGGATTTGAGATGTCGGAGAGAATTCTCCCGAATTTGAAACTCTCAAGCCCTAACTCTCTCTCTCTCTCTCCCTCTATCGGAGTCTGAATCTTATCCGTGGGAAAGAATCGAGGCAAGAATGAAAAATATCCGTTTTTGGTGTCCGTTTGGATTTGTTCGGTTGGAGCGCACATATATATGTACCCGCGCTACGATATTTTTTATTATTTTTTTAATTTGTTGGTTTACTTATATTTTATCGAAAGGTGAACCTAATACACGAATCAGAGGTAACCACGTGTACTAGCTGAAAGGAGAAGGGATTTGATGACCAAACATGTTGGAAGTTTGGAGCTTTGAAACTCATTTCAAAATAATTTTATTTTTTTTATAAAAATAAAAATAAAAATATTTCAATTTTATACATAAATTATTTTTAAAAATATGTTTAGTAGTTTTATCAAGAAATTATTTTCAGTGAAAAAAATTCATTAATGTCTCTTTTTCTCCCTCTCTGCTCAAGAGAGGAGAAAACGAAAATAAAAAATAAAAAACGACTAAAAGTTATTTTTTATTTTTCTCTCATTTTACACTAAACTAAAAAATCATTTTCATTTCTATTTTTTGTCTTTACTACGTCAAACGCCGTTTTAGAAACGTTTTCATTTTTTTCTCAAAAAACATAAAAAACAAAAACGGGATCAATTTCAAACACAGTCTTAGAGTTGCTGTCCAAGATTTCAAGTGGGGGGGGGGGGGGGGGGGG
>NW_010360565.1:1044123-1082729 GCF_000414095.1 Morus notabilis | reverse complement strand
ATATATTAATAATAATGTTTGTTTTGGGGGTTAAATAATACTATTGTAACAGAAAATGAGATAAATACTCTTTAAAAGTGCATACGTCAAGATTTTTATCTTTTATTCTTGATTAATAACTTTTTTAGTGAAATAATTATACTATTAAAAGGGTATTAATAAAAAATAAGAATAAAAATCCAGGCACTCTTACGGATAAATTATGTTATTTTCTCTAGTAGAGTAATATAATAAATATATAGTAATAGTAATAAGTTTGAACTGTAATTGTAAAATTGGTCGGTAAAATTTTTAAATAAAAATTTCAACCTTCTTTTTGTTGCTCAAATTATCAGCTTGAGAGTAGAATTAACAACCTTTACACTAGCGTTAAGCGTTAATCCCAATTTTAATACATGCATTTTCTAATTCACTGAGTTTATGTTCAACCATAAGGAAAACCAAAAGATTAGTAATCATGGTCATAAAAAGCTTTCAACTGAAGACGCAAAAATCCAACATTCCTCTTGGCAAAACAAGTCTGCAAAACCTATATAAAAAAATAATAATAAAAAAAAAAAAATTCAGCGTTGTAGCTTTCCCCTTTTTTTGTCTTTTCTCCCCCTAAAAAATAGATAAACAAACACACCTTCCATCAAATGTGGACTTTTTAATGTCCTCTCTAATGTCACTTTGCAATCCAATAGTCTTCACCACTATGAAGCAAATGAAACACAAATGTACTTGTTTAGTTGCTTTTCAGAAATGATGCCACCACTAGTTGCCGTTGGAAAACATCTACATTGTGCAGGAACTAACTTGTTAGCTAGCCAAAGTTCAATGGTGTCACCGAATTAAGTGATCTATATACAGCACACTTCTACATAGTGTTATGAACATGGTGGTGCAGGAGATAGATGAGAGCCATACACATCTTCAGGCCTCAGATCCCACCTTTGAATGCGCTTTTTGTTCAGTCTTAGACACTTTTTCAGTGCTTCCGGTAATGGTTCTGGCATCAGATACATGAAATCGTCCTCTTCGTCGTTGCTAATCCAACCATGGTAAGGTTTCCGCTTCTGGGGTGAAAAGAGACTCGCCGTTTTTGGGGATTGGATAATGGCACTCGAATGATCCTTGTCGGTCTCAGAATCTTTCACACACAAATGTTTACCATTCAAATCTGTCAAAATTAAAAGGTGTTCTAGATTAGTCCAAATAGCAAGTATAAATCTTTAACAGGAGAAGAGCACTAAACAATGCAAGTATATTGTTATTCTACCCTGAAGTTTACTGGATTCGGGACTGCTATACTCATCAAATTTTACAGGTGAATCAAAATTACCAGCTTCATTAGTTTGTGCCTGAAAGTCCAGAGCTTCAGCTCCATGTGATTCAGAGTCCAAAGTATCATCAGCAACAGTGAGCAATTCGGCGTTCACAGCCACAATATCAGAGCAGTTAAGTTCGATAACCCCAAAATTCGGTGCCTGAAAGTCGAGGGATTCAGTTCCTTGTGATACAGAGTTCACAGTGACATCAGCAGCAGTGGGCAATTCGGTGTTCACAGCCGCAATCTCAGAGCAGTTAGATTCGATAACTGCACAAGAAGGCCCCGCAATTGACGTGTCGGTATCGTTTATGCTTCTTGCATCATCTAGTGCGGCATCCTTTGTCGAAACATAGAATAAAATGTGTGTCAAGTCAATTACATGAACCCAGTAATGAATTTCTTTACGAAGTAAATAATTATATGATAGATAAGTTGAGTTAGAACAAAAGAACCGCAAGAATAAGAGCAGGAAAAAAGGAAGAGAACAAGTTATACTAACTTATGACTAATGAGGCCATGACAAAAATACGTGTGCCTTGTAAATTGATTTTCAAACATTAGACACTGAAACAACGTAGATCAAGGCTTGCAAATTCTTACCACTCTCGTCTCTTCCTCGACAACCAAGTAGAATAAATACAGCCCTTTACCAATTTGTACAAGCACAAGTTCAAAACCAAAATTCACAACAATAGCAACCAAGTTACCATAAAAGCCAAAGTGACGAAGATGAACATGCAGATATTACGTGGTTCTTAAAGTGACAAAGATGAACATGCAGGTATTACGGGGTTTGGTCATAAAGAACTACAGCCTCTGCCATCAATGGCAGCCAAGATTCACTACAATCAATATGGAACTTGCAACACTCCCTTAAACTCTCAATATTTCTGCCAGAAAAGCTATCTCACCAGAGTACAATGAATCAGATAACACTCTTATAGTAGACGCCGCCCAATATTAAAAGTGCTCGTCATTATCATATTGACCATTTGGACCTCATGGCTTAAGAAAAAGGTTATTTTATCACTGTCTATTAGTAATGCAATCGCCACATATGCATCAATATATTAAAAGTGCTAATATGACATTTCTGTTCAACTGCCACACAAGATGCGTAATGACTAGTGTACATCGTGTTACTTACCAAATTCGATAGTCAATTATTCTAGAACAAGACTATCTGGCCCACATCGTGAGAGGCAAAAATATTGAGCTGCATTCCAAAACCCAGCTCCGCACCCTATGAGAGATGGGTAACGCGACCAGAGCCGACAATATGGGTCACAACACGACAACACAATTCAAAAATGACACAAATTCTTAATGCTCAAAACGCACGTATATACAGTACTTCTGTGGATCAGCGTCACTTTTCTGTGGACACTTTTTAGGTGTGGAATTTTTGAAAGAAACATGAAAATGCAAGGAAAAGAAATCCCTGATCCTGACTCATGCCCTTTTTTTCTTTATACATTGTTAACGAAGCACGTTTTGCTTAAACACTTTTTCTAAAGTCTCTTTTTCGTCATCATCTTATCTGTGCCAAAAAATTTTATAGAAAGCAAAGGGATGAAGAAATAATAAAGGCTAGTAGTTAGGCCGAGAAAAGAATTTGAAAACTCCTCCCGCCCAATAGAAAACGTTTGCGCAATAGGAGAGAAATTTCGTTGGGGTTGTTCTTTTACATTTTTGAGTTAGGGTGACTTGAGTGATGTTTTTGAGTTGAATTTGAGTTATAACTTGAGTTAAAGTTGTAACTTGAGTTTGTATTTGGATGTGTATATTTAAGTTATGATTTGAATTGAAAATCTTTTTGAGTTTATGTTTAGGTGGGTCAAAACTTAAATTTGTATTTAGATAGTATTTTGATAAAAAGTCAATAGTGATGAAAAATTTTAATAGGGTATATGTGTGGGATTTTATTCGTCTTTTCGTTGTAAATGCATAAAAAAAATCATCTCAATCAGAATCAAACCGAAAAAGTTATGACATTTTTAAGAAAAGAAAAAATATTGTTCATTAACTTGAGTTCGAGTTTATGAACTCGAATTGAAGGAGAAATTTGAACTCGAGTTTAAACTCGAGTTCAAACTCAAATTTTATAAAAGAACATGAACTTGAATAAAGTTATAACTCGAGTTCAAATTTTTTCTGAGTTTCGTTGTAAAAGAACGACCCGTTGTCTTTTGCTTTTTTGACGAATGAAGGAAAAGATAGGTAACGTTTTGCATTACCACATGTCGGAACACTAAAAAATTGAGAGTTTATCCGATATGATTAAAAAAATAAATTATTGATCATTTTTTACTTTTTAGTCGTTAAATTTGTATTATGAATTATTTGTTTAATGTAACTTTTTTTTATTTTGATGTGATTTTAATTAAATAACAGTCAAACTGACACTACTAATAGAGAGGCTACCGGAGAAAGTTCCTATTAAATTTTCGCTACTTTTTGAGGTTAAGATTTAAGAAACCTTCCCTAAGAAAAATAAGAAATTGTTAGTTATAATAATGAATACGTTTAGTAACTATTGTTATTGTTTAGTTACACAACGTGTAAATCCACATAGAGAAATGAAAATTTTTAAGAGGAAGAGGTTGGTGAGTTGTCATGGATATAACCATATAATATTAGGTGGCATAACGAATTTTTTTCAAATAATTATAAAAATATGATAACTCATATATTGAGTAAAAAAATATTCTAAAAAACCATGTGTAAAAGATTTTGACTCCTCGTATTCAATGTTAGAATGAATTTACTTCGGAATTTCTTAGACCCTTAAGAAAATTGCGTTGCATGCATTCAAAGGGTAACCTTTTTTCTTTATTATGGGAACCTCTAGTAAGAGATAAATTCGTTTGAATTGAAAGATCACAAAAAGCAGAGAACCGAGTTCATGAAGCTTGAGGGGCCGAATCATTGACTGAATAAACAAAGGAAGACCTGATCAGGAAAATATGACAAAACTAAAAAGGAATGGCATAAACGAAACTTATATAATGATCACATGTTCGATGCCAACTAATTCTTATCAAGATTATCAGGAAACCAATGATTATCAAGCAGTATATGGTGTCAAAACCATGACCTAAATTATTAGATGCCCTTTTTTATTTTTATATCTCATCCATGTAAATATTTAATGAGAACAACTTCAAGAGCATATATTCGCAGTCCTAGTTTGGTTTGGTTGGTGTGCAAGGTTAGATTGACACATGATATTAGAAAAGGGCTGTTGGTGTTTGAATAGAGTGAATTACTTTTATTTAATGAGAGAATCTTGTGCAATGTTATAACATCAGGTCGTATGATACGATAAGTGTAATATTTTTTATATGGATATGTAACTTTTTGATGTAACATGATGACATTGAATCGATTTTAATGTAACATAATAATAGATTACATTTTATTGAGTGTTACACGAATGTGTAAATATTAATGTTATATTGACGAACAAAAAAAATGTCGAATTTGTGAATTGGTAATATAAGGGATTTAAGTAGACAAATTATAATGATTTTGACGTAATAACTAATGCAATACGCATCAAGATATAGAAATATAATTATAAAAACAAAATGACAAATGCAAACTATACATATGTTAAATTTTCATTTAAAAAGTATACCATATAAAGTATAATGACATTGTACAACCGACTTATTGAATGTTGGTTAAATCCGCGTTGATTGACATAATATGATTTATGCCACATTTCTTCTCAATTGTATTGCTCGAGATTAGAGAAGTCTTGCTTATCAAAGATAGGCGTCGAACTGAGTTTCACGAAACTGGGAATCTGGGATTGAAGAGATAAGTATCGTGCCCCTAAAATCACAAAAGAAAAAAAAATATATTATCTTTTAAGTTCCTTTATTCAAAGTCAAAATTGAAAATAAGCGTCACCATGGAGAATATTAACTAATCATAGGACAAATCTCAGGCTATTTCCACTTAGAAGGGTATAAATAGGATAAATAGGCGACTTAAAAAAAAATCCTAATTATAATATGTACACTCAACCTCTATTTGTAATTTTACTTTTCTCTCACAGAAAAATCCAACCACTATATATAAATCTTTGTTATCCAGCTCCACTTTATGTTTCATTACGTTTTTTTTTTTTTTTTTTTTCAATTTATTTATTGCGTGTGACATCAATTCTGATAAGGTCATATGAGAATTTATCCTGTTTAACATTGTTAGGTATTATAGTGTTGGCATCTTATGGTAACATCTAAGTCACTGTTTATCTTTTAGGATTTAAGATTGGGTTGATTTAAAAATTTGAGAAAAGATAATGTGTGGAAGCTTGACAGATTCAGAGTCAATTTTAAAAACAAAATAAAAACAAGAAGTTGAAGATAAAGGACAAGCAATTGAAATCTTGGAGAAAAAAATTAAGGAGTTTATTCTATATCTAAAGGATTTGTTTTTAAATGATGTTAAATATATCATGATTTTTTAAAACATTTTTCAGAGTTTTAACAAGCATTTACCCTTCGCTGATGACGTTTTGGTTTGAGCTGTCGACATAAACCATACAAAACATATAGACTAATTCAGCGGTTAACCAAGGAAGAAAAAAAAACACACACACACACAAAACTATGAATGAATAATTAAGCATCAAAACGACAAAGATCATTGGCTTCATGTGAAAGAAAATTCTAAACCAAGTAGTTAGTCAATAATGGTTTAAATTATAGATTATTTAGTCATATTAGTACGCTTCCGCCAATAATGTGGATTCACATGCAAAAAATTACCAATGGTTAGCACAAATGCACGATAAGCCACACACAAAACTATGAATGAATAATTAAGCATCAAAACGACAAAGATCATTGGCTTCATGTGAAAGAAAATTCTAAACCAAGTAGTTAGTCAATAATGGTTTAAATTATAGATTATTTAGTCATATTAGTACGCTTCCGCCAATAATGTGGATTCACATGCAAAAAATTACCAATGGTTAGCACAAATGCACGATAAGCCAATTCGAAAAATTCATTTAAAAAAAAAAAAAAAAAAAAAAGATGGTAGGCCAAATTGCACTGGCCATGTGAACCAGATGCCGTATTGACTATTTTTGGAAACTCGCAAGCATAACTTTATATTAAAATCATATATAGAAGCGTACACATGATCTTAGAACATCTACATATTTGGATATTTTCTTACTAAGATTTTGGTGTAAAGATCCTACTAATAGTGGCGTTTGACAGCTTTCGACATAATTGAATATTGATTGGAGCCAGAAGTGAGATACACATTTCTTTGATTCTAACCAAAAAATAAAATAAAAATAAAAATAAAAACAATTATACCATCCACAACAAGTAGTAGTTATATAATGAGGAGACGGCTGCAAAAGATGGGGAAAGTACAACACAAAACACACCAAGTGCATTATGATGCTGATCACGCCTAATTTCTTCAACAATTTTTTTTTTTTTTTTTTTTTTTTTTTGTGTGCCGTGCAAAAGAAAGAAAGCATCAAGTACTTAGTGGGGCGCCGGAAGGGGCAACGGGGGCGGCGGCCCTTGGGGCAGACACTGGTAGCACTTAGCAAAGAGGCCGAACGTATCGACTTGCTTGATGAAGTTTCTCATGCTAGCCCAACCACCGAATCCAAATCCAACTATGAGCACCCAAACTACTATAAATGCATTCACTACATACATGGCTGTCCAGCTTGGCATGAAAAAGGGTGGCTTCTCCGTTGCATTCTGTTCCAACAAGTAGACACAACAATATATCAATTGGTCAAATATTCAGAATCTTTAGACTTTGATTTAGTGGATTAAAGTAAGGTTGGTGCGCGTTTTATCATAATAATAGTTATTCCATCACTTGACAATACCAAATATGGTACTTTCGAATTTGGCTTTAAAAAAGGGGCAAAGGACATGTGTATGACTAGTAAGTTGAGGAATAGGAGTCAAATCTGAGATCAAGTTTGGGTCCAGCTAAGCTGATTTCTAAGATATGGTCAGTATTACACAAGTTGAAATGTGAAGATGGGGAGATACTGCGTGACAAGTAAGTGCACCAACCTCATGGTGGGAAAATAAATTCGGATCAATCCCATTCTTTACAGGATTTGTGGGGGCAAAATTGTATTTATAAAACAATTAACCAATAAGCTTATGTTATACTTTAAAACGTTTTTGGGAGGCCTAAAACAAATGCGTCAGATTGCTCCTAGTTTAAAACAACGCTGCTAAGCGGCACTGATAGTGCTGCACACCCCATACTAATAAAATAGAACATGAGTTCACGACCCATTTTTTTTTTATCAGTTGTGATGCTTAATACCGCATTTTTTCTATAATTTAGTACTAATTCCAGTTGATAATCAACAATATAATATTCATAAACACGAGCATCAAATGAAGATGGGACTTAACCATTATTTTATATTATTTTTATTTTTTACCTGTCGAGCTGAAGCAGATCTGAAAGTAAGCATATGGGCTAAAGAAGGGATGATGTAGACGGTGAAGCTGACCAAAAGAGCCCCAACAGCCGAGTTAATGGGGCCAAAGAAAGGGAATATAATGGCCAAAAACCATATTGGTATCACCACCGGTAACCTAGCAAGAGCCCTTAAGCAAATACTTTTGGTGTCGTGCATGCCTATGACTTTCTCCCACACAAAATACAGTGGCGTACAAGCAAATCCAAACGTTATGAACTGCCAAAACTCACAAGCAAAAAAAACATCAGCGCCATTCAAAAACAGTGTGACCTAAACTATGTCACATTTGTCGTTGTTGGTAACTGAAATGTATATGATTAACAAAGTTGGTGTTTTTAGCATTATTTAAATACTAATTCAGTAGTTTGTATTTATGTAAAAACACATTATGAAAAAGTAATTAATTTTATAACACGTAATGAAACTAGGCTATAAATTGTAGGGTGAAAAATGCTTGAGAGAAAACAGTCATTTAACTTGTGTGTGTTTATAATAGAAACACTGTATAGGGTACCAGTGATGTTGAGCACTACTCATTAATAGAAAATAAGTCCTATAAAATGAGGCCCACAAATGGAGGCGACCTAATATCGGTGGGGACTCTAAACATATTTCTTACAATATCTGTGATAAAATTTTCAGTGATGTGTATGAATGGTCAAGTAGAAGAATGGACCTGGTGAATGAGCATTAAAATGACACCAGTATCACGCCAACCAGAGCGGGGTAAAAGTGAAATGGCATTTGAATGCGTGAGGAGTTGGTCACCAAAGGCCCAATAAACAGCCGCGGCAGATGGGATTGTTAAGGTGAACACATAGAGAGTGGCAAGCAGATAAATGTACTTAAACTTCTGTGGTTTCCACATTGCATGCATGATTTCCCTGAAAAAACAAAAATTTAAAAAAAGATATTAAATAAATGATCAACCCCTAATTGTTTTGTTTTGTTCACTTTAATTGTCACAGTTTTTATGATAAAGTATCCCGATAGTAATATCAAAATAAAAAATATTGTGAAACTCATAGAAACTTAAAACAAATCTAACGGTTCAAAAGGAGCAAAATACTCTATTCAGGAAAAAGAGAGACTATTGAGAAAGGTGTCACTTTCTCTATTTAGAGTTGAGACAACCACTAAGGAGCTAGCCAACTTATAGTGGAAGAAAATACTAAACATTGGGAAGCTAAGAAAATATACTAAAAAGTAGTGTCAAAACATGAGTAGCTACAGGGAATAATAAAAGGGTACTTGATCAGTGTAAGAAGTATGGAGGGGACTAAAAATTGGACAAGCTTGCTAGTGTGTGACAGTGATCGAGTAATCTTTACGCATTTTCCCTATTCATTTCATATGCTTGTTGGGTTCCCATAAAGTCATGTATATCAAGAAAATAAGATAGAGACCCATCACTATGTAGATTCCAATTATTAGATAAATTGATAAAGGGGCATGAGATCATTCACTTTTTTTTTTTTGCCCTTTTTCTCTTCTTCTTCTTTTTTTTCTTTGATTTGGGAAGAGTGGATTGGATGTCCCCACTTTTATAATTGGAGATATATTCATTCATATAAAACTATGCACAACTTTTTTCAGAAAAAAACTATTCATGCCTTGATTTTAATCATTTAGGATGGGCACTATTCTATTGTTAATTTAGACCTTCATAATTTATATAGAGAAAAAGCAAACCAGAATATCATATGCTCGCATGTTTATTTTAACTTTGACTCCTTTTGATTTTTTTAATTGTAATAAAAAAGACACCCAAACTAAACATATAGCGAAAATAAGTTCATGTTTTATGTTTAATTGTCAAAATATTCATTTGTAGAGAATCCATACATTGCATTTGACTTCTGAGTACAAAATTTTTTATTTAGTTTTACAATTTTAATTTTCTAGGAACATACAACTACTTTGACTTGCAGAGAACAAACCAAAAGGTAATAAATTAAAAAGTTTTCGCACTTGGATTACAGATGGAAATTTATTCACCTTTACCAACCAACCATGCATGTCAAAAATGTAAACATAGTTTCCAAACCAGTCAAAAACGTGATAAGCGCTAGCCCAAACGGTAATAAAGTGAAGTAAATAACAATAACTAATAAGAGCATATCATGAGAAAAGAGTTTGTAAGTTAAAATGATTTTGTCTTCTTTCACAACCTCATCAGTGGCCAGCAAACGCTGCACAACGAAGCCAAAACTCAGAACCCCCAGAATTTATTTATTTTTATTTCCATTTCCATTTCTTTTTCCTGATAAGAAAAAGGACATTATGACTACTCGTATTAAATATGCGAAGTAATTAATATTAATAATATATAGAAAAAAGGGTAGTAACTCACACAGTGACGGCGTGGCCGCCGAAAGTGTACAGTATATTGGTGGCGCCTGTAAAATACAAAACCAATTGTGTAGGGCCCGAGTGTTTCACACCCTCAACCTGTAAAAACATTTTTTTTTTGTACACACAAGAAAAAAAAATAAATCAAGACTTTAGAGAAGGAGATTAAGAAAAAAAAAAAAAAAAAAAAAAAAAAAAAAAAAAACAGAGACTTTAGAGGAGGAAAGATCAGGGCCGTTGTTAAGGATGACTAACCTGGCCATGAACCAATGCGGCGATGGTCAAATACCAAGCGGTGTAAGTGGTCATTCCAAGGCCCAAGAAGGACCAAATCCTGTAGTTGTGGAAGGAGGGTATGAACACTGTGGTGGCACAACAAGCTCCGAATATGTACGTCCATGTCCTCTTGTCCAAATTGTCATTTATGTAATATATGTTACTGCACAATTATATATATTGAGAGAAAAAATGAAAGAAATAAGCAAACCAAACAAAACCCATCTTTCATTTTTTTGCACAAAGAGAAGAAAACGTGAAAGAATAACCCAAAAAGAAAAAAAAAAAAAAAAATATATATATATATATAGACCTTGCACAAGCTATAAGCTGGATAACGGATCCAAATAGGAGAAAAGTGCAGTTGAAGGCCAACCCAGCAGCTTTCCAGTATGGACCCAGTAAACCATCCAACACTTCAAACCACTGCCCAAAAAACAAGAATTTTCACAAGAAAAAAAAAACTAAATTGGGGTTTTTTTTTTTGAAATGTTGTTAATTTCCTTGTTGTTGGGAGTTGAAAAGCAAGCAAAGCTAACCTGGATGACATGGTTTTTGAAGCTGACATTCTCCTTCTCTTTTCGGCTTCGGTACTCGACGTAGAGAACACTGATTAAGTAAGCAGTCCAGCTTCCGAGCACGCCGTAGAACACCTGAAATATGATTCCTGAGACCATCCCAAGTTGAGAGAAAGAGTAGGGCAGTGTCAAAAGCACCTGAGCAACCTGTACCCCAAAAAAAAAAATTACTTGAGAACTTTTCCAATGTTGGTTTTTTTTTTCTTTTTTTTTTTTTTTTTAATTATTTTGGTAAATACCTGATTGGAAGCGCAGCTGAACCAAGCATCATAAACAGACCCACCATGCCAGAGAAGGCTTTTGAAGCTCAAAAGCGACTCATCTTTTCCTCCTCCTTCCTCTTCCTCTCTGTCTTCCGGCTCCGTTTGGTTCAAGCTTGAAACTATGGCTTCCTCTGCTTGTTTTTGTGGCAACATTGCTTCGGCACCAAATAGATCTGAATCTCAAAAGAGAAATTTACAGCTTCACATGCATATATAAACACCACAAAAGTATTCAAAAGTATGAAAAAACTTCGGTTACTACCTTGTTGTGAAAGTTTGTTTAGGAATTTATAATGGGGAAGCAGAGAAAGAGATGAAGAGAAGAGGCTTCGTTGACAAATGTATGAATCTCCGGAAATCAGCTTTGCTTGCTTTAATTAACTCCTTAGCAAAGAGTGCTTTAACTTGTTTTGGCTTTCAAAGGAAAAAAAATACTAGTGCCAGTTGGGTTTTCGTCCTTCTTTTGACATCTCTGTTTTTTTTTTTTTTCCCTTCCGTTGGGGAGTTAAAATTTTGTGAAGACTAAAAAAAGGCTTCCAATTCCAAGACTGGCAGTGCTTTAATTGCGTACGTTCTACTTTCTACGCAAGTGAAATGCGGGGTTTCTCTTTTTTTTTTTTAATATTTGAAGGAATTGGCAGTTCTCAAAGAGGATACTGAGAGAAACCCAATAAGCAAAAAAAGGGTGTCTCTGGTGATTCTGTTTGTTTTTGGAGGTTTTCTTGGAGACGGGATTTCTGGGCCTTTAATACTATATGCTAGAGAGATAGACACAGAGAGATCTGACAAAAAGAGAAGCTGAAATAAAGGAGGGGAAAAATAAAACCGGACCAAGTAAGAGAGAAACGGTTTTTTTTTTTTTTTTTTTGGGGGCTGTTGCAGGTTTGGAAAGAGAGCTCTCTTATAAAACGAAAACCATGGCACGCAATCTGACTGACTATGCTACGAGGGTGTGTTTAGTCGGAGGGAATGAAAAAGAATTAAGGTTTATTTTATGTTTAATTAGTTTTAAAAAGATGAATGTCAATTTAAAATGGAATGATTTTTTTTATTAAATTGATGAATCATTATTCTTTTTTCATATAAGAGAAATGCTTATTTTAAACTCTTTTAATTTTTTTTTCATCGTCACCCTTAAATATTATAATTATAAATATTATAATTAATATTATAATAATATCTTATATTATGTATTATACATTGTAATTATATTAATATATATGATATTAGTTATATTAGCATGATGGGTAATCTTGTCAATATGAAAATATTTATATCTCATTTCATTGTATTTGTAAAAGTAAAACTAAATAAATGAATTATCTTTCATTTACATTCTATTCTATTATTATTTCTATTTAAACGCTACTCTCTACTCTCTCTCTCGAGCTCGAGTAAACTGTAATATGAACCATGAAGGCCCTTTTAACCTTTTGAAATGAATAATGCTATGTGCACCGTGGTGTTCAACATGGCATACACAACATAGAAGAGGCGAGTCTCATAATTAAGACGTATTTTTTATTAGTTATGTTGTTAAACATTACTAGTGTTTTTAAGTTTGAGAAACAAATTGAGTAAACTCGAGAATTGAATATCGATATAATTATGTTTGCATCTTCATAATTTGGTATTCTTTTTTTTTTTTCTTTCTAAAGAAAAGAGGTTATAATTTTAGAAGGTGGCATATTCAAATAATTCAAAACAAACAAAGTATTTCTAGTGGCATATGGATTCCACGGTGAAATTGATTTGAAAACTTCTTCAAAGAGAAGAAACAATTTTACCACTCCACTAAGTGGCCGATGGTTGTCTAATGATTCCTTGGAACTATCATGTTGCAAATTAATAACTGAAGTAGCAAAGGCCTTGTCTCATAAAGACGTAGTTTCTAAGGATATATTGTGTCCTTAAACCATAGAAATACTCATAGTCCTTAAAATTTTGAAATCAACCTCGCTAGTCCCTTTTCAACATTAAATGAAATTGATTATACTGTTTTTGAATTCGATTAAACATGAAAGCCAAGAGAGACATAGTAAACCTTTCAGAAAGTTGAGGATTATTGCTCTCGATTTAAAAGTTGAAGGAGACTAAAACAAGAGTTTTGACGTAGTTTTGAGGCCATAGAAAGATTAATAGTAGTTTTTTATTTTCTTTTTTTTTTTTTTGCGAACTATATGATTTCTTCAACTTTTTTTTCTTCCTGTTATTTTTACTGGTTTTCTTGTTGGGAATTCCAAATTTATCTGTCTAGCTAATGGTGTCCAACATTTTTCAACAGGGGCATACCAATATTCCAACAAAGACACTCTCTGCCACTTTGTTTTGTTGTTTGGCTTTGGTCACTACTTACTAAATGCATTGGATGGAGCTTGGAGACATGTTGACATTGTTTTTTTGGATTTGCTTGAAATGGTGGGGATTGTGATGGACTCCTCAATTGGGAGTCACATATTGTATGGAAAATACTTGTAGAAACCATAAAGAGTTCAATTAATTAGAGTAGTTGTCTCGCTAAGCAAAAGAACAAAAAGAATAATAAAATTGTCTCTTATCTAGCAAAATGAACTTATACATTTGGTTTATATAGAAAGCTAAAATTTAAAAGAACTTGTTTCAAGCGAAAATACATACAAATTAGGCACAACATATTTGTATATGGTGAGTGTACATAGACTCCAAGTTCAAATATTGCTATTACTAGCAAAACTGATAACAATATAATAATAAAAATAAGTTTCAAATATTAGTTGGAGAAGTTAGGTCGAAAACTATAAGCATGATATAATTAAGGTGATAGGTCTAAATCTAGAGCAAGTTTGTGTGATTAAAAAATGATGGAACTGTAATAAGGTGGAACCGAGCTTTCTTATTTGTTATTGATGTGCAAACAGTTAAATTGTGAGGAAGAGAACCAGCAACTCTTTTTACTTATTTTTCACTAAGGCCTCGTTCATTTCACTGATTCGAGTTTTCAATTTTAGGTTTCTACAGTAAAAAAACTCTCAGAAAATGTCACATCTAACTTTTTTGTTACAGTGAAAAGCTCTCAGAAAATGTCACATCTCAGCTCGAATCCGCAAAGTGAACGAGGCCTAAGTAACCACATACAATCAAATTTTCCACGAATTGAAAAGCAATAATACTCTCATCTCAATGGTAAATTCCACAAAACGCACTGTATTTTGAAAAATTAGCTACTCTTGGATCATATTGATGTTTGAGTCTGGGTTACTTAAGTGAATTAGGAGGATCGAGAGTGTCGTGTTGCGTAGTTTTAAAAGATGGGTTCTTTCTTTTTTTTCATTTTAAGGTTAATGTATTCCCAGTTTGCTTGATATGCTGGTTTTTTTTTTTTTCTTCTTTTTTTTTCTCTTTCATTCATGTGTTTTTCAGGCTTCGTTCGTTATGTTTAATTGCTTTGGTTTGTTTATTGAAGCTTAAGAAAAATATTAAAGTTTAACAAAAGCTGCAACCTTTAAAATTTTCTAAAATAATCCTTTAAGCTTATTGCGTTTTTTTCCCTCAAAATTGATTCAATTTCATCTTGACCCCTCTAATATGGAAGATTTTGTGGTCCAATAGTTGAGAAAAAACGTGGACAAGCAACAAGGTGAGGCCCTTTTAAGAATTTGGTGAACTACTTCTTTAGCAGTCAAAAAGTTGACGCAGCATCCAAGCTTTTAATGGGAGACTTTCATTCATCTCTATCAACATATCCCCATTAACGTCTCTATTTTATTTTCATTTTATTTTTTTATTTAAATAAATTTTGGGCTTATCATGAGCTAAATAAGCATGTTTAGTGGGTGGAGGGACCTAGCTTTCTCACTGGGTTCCTCTATCTTTATTTAACTTTTTACATAATATGCTCTCTGTCTCTTTTTTCTCTCTGACTCTTGACTAATAATTGATGTTAACTTGCATGGCTCCCCAATTCTAAGGTTTGGTTTTTACTGTTCTTATTTATCCTAATCACTTTGAACCAATCAAATCCATTGGAATGACAATTTGAAAGAGAATCAGTACTTGTAAAGGCACATGCAATTAATCAGATGACACTTGCTATATATCAAAGCTAAGCAATAATCTTTCTGAATTGATAAAAAAAATAAATAAATTTTTTTTGTCATTACAAATATAATATGTATTTCTATATCGTACTTTTTCTCAAGCATGCCAGCAATAAAGTACTAGTTCTTAGCAAATTAATAAAAACAAAGTTTTGGTTTTAACTTTGGGATTAGTGGGAGAAATAATGATTAATGTGGAGAGTTACTACAACCTACTTATAGGCGTAGGAAGGTTCTAAATAATATTGTGGTTTCATAGGCCGTGATTATTTTAATGCATCAAATATCTCTCCCTTTCAATCTTACAACATCAGGAATTGAATAAATTCAAGAATCTAATTATCAAAGCCAACCCCCAATTTCTCACAAATAAAAAGGAAAAGGACAAAAAAAAAGTGTGAGTTACGAGAGCATTAAGTTTTTTTTTTTTTTTTAATTCTTTTATTTTTTTTTCTGTCACGATGGACTTATCTAAATTTTCAACAAAATTAAGGATTTCAATATCTCTCTTACTATTGTATTTGTTTGTCTCTTAGTATGTTTAAACGTGACGTACTGATTATGGGATATTTATAAACAACTCATTCATCTCTACAATGTTTGTATATAGTACCCACCACTACATATCCTTAATCATATCAGCAAGACAATTTGTGTACCATATATATAATATAAATACGTAATCAAAGGAGTCCTACCATAAAATCATGATTAGAAAGAATTTCTTTGGGGTACCCACAAGAGAAGAATATTGGTTGAAAATACCAATCAAAAGGAGAAGATTGGATTTTATTTAGCCTTTTCAAATCTGAAAAAGCTTATCTTGGGATTTTTGTGAGAATATATATATATATATATATATTGCTGCGAGAGCTTTGCTCTTTATAGCTCATCCTTGGTTTTTTTTTTTTTTTTTTGGGTCACTTTTCTCCCCCCTAGAATCTCTTTTGAGGAACAAGCATCCTAGGACATGCTTCATAGCTTCAAAGCCCCCACAATTTAACAAAAGGATTTATCAATCCTCCCCCGAAAATAAAATAAAAAAGTAACATAAATTATGAATATAACAGTAAAAAAAATGAAAAAGAACAACAAATTACATATAACTAGTATTCATACCGTAATACATGCCCTATAATGTACAAATACAAGTGCAATGGAAATTATGAACATTGGACCAAAAATGTAAACGAGAAGTAGGTAATAATGTCACTTCAATCTTTACCCAAAAGTGTAGCTTACCGCCCACACAAAAGCTCATCAATATTAAGAGTGCAATGAACATATTAATATACAATCAATCATTGACATAATGTTTGGCAAGTTAAATGACCTCGAAGCTGCTGACAATATTATGAATATAGCGGATGTCTGTAATCACAGTTTGTCCTTTAGCACCAAGAAACTCTAAAAAAAAGAGAATTAACAATTGTTATTTTTAACCGTTTGATTATAATTTTAATGATTAAATATATGCATGTCCACATTAAACATTTACAGCACGTGACATAAAACTGTTCCTACCCATAAATGAGACAGTTGATGTAACTAAAACACGGTTTCTACCAACAAGGTAAAAATGCTTATTCTCCCACAAATTTTTTTTAGAAAAAAAAAAAAAAAAAAGAAAAGATCAAAAAGAAGCGAAACCTTATTATATGCATATAGCTATCTAGCTATTTTCAGCCAAAAAAAAATGTAGTTCATATATAGCTAATTTTTTAGTGTCATCTTCATGTTCTTGTGGCATAAGGTTATGATTAATCTATACCAGCATGACAATCTAGTAATCACTGCTCCACATTTGTATATTATTTATGGGTCCTATACTAGATGGTGATCTATAATTTGGGCTTCTGGTCCACCATATTTGTTTAAATAATTTTGTACGGTCATGTGAATATTAATTATAATTTAGGATATGGGAGGAAAACTTTGTTTGTGTATTTTACGTTTCATTTGGGCAAAAAAAGAAGCGATAAAGAGTTGCCGAATGGAGCCCCAAAAATCATAAGGGTCATTAGTATTCGGAGGGTCCCATGCATGCTTAAATGTACTAACTAGAGAATGCTTGTTCTTTTCTAAAATAAATAAATAAATAAATATATGAAGAGAATGTTTGTTCTTCAAAGTTGGAATATTGCATTTGTAAATTGGGCAAAAAGATTTTGCATCAATTATGTATCTCTATTGTTGATTATAGCTGGTGGCTGGTGCCACATATTAATCTTTTGTGTTACGTATAATTAAGCTTTGTCATTAGGTTGTTCTTTTTTTTCTTTCTTGTTTTTTATGTAGTTGTCCTTAGGTTGTTCTTTTGCTCCACGGTTGTTAGAACACTCAATAACATTGCCGTTGGGTTATTACAATATATATATATATATATATATATCAGGAAAAAATGAGTATTATTCTTATTATTGACACCACCGTTATCAAAATTATGACTTACCCTCATTGTGGTGAAGATCAAGCGTGATTATGGCTCGCATGAAAATATAGGTATTTAGGGCTTGTTCGGTTGCATTTTTAAGTTATAGTGACTTGAGTGTAGATTTTAAGTTGAATTTGAGTTGAAGTTGTAACTTGAGTTTGTGTTTAGATGTGCACATTTGAGTTATGATTTGAATTGAGAATCTATTTGAGTTTGTATTTGGGTGGGTCAAAACTTGAATTTGTATTTAGATAGTATTTTAATAAAAACTCAATGGTGATGAAAAATTTTAATAGGGTATATGGGTGAGATTTTATTCGTCTTTTCGTTGTGAACGCATAGAAAAAAAATCATCTCAATCGAAATTAAAACGAAAAAATTATGACGTTTTTAAGAATAGAAAAAATATTGTTTATTAACTTGAGTTTGAGTTTAAGAACTTGAGTTGAAGAGAAAATTTAAACTCAAATTTTAACCTCAAACTCAAATTAAAACTCAAATTCAAACTTAAAATTTACAAAATAACATGAACTTGATTTTGTGAAAAAAAAAATAATTAGATAAGAAACTAAAGCTTTTCTTACACTAAAAAAACAAACAAACAAAGAAAAAGAAAGGTTAGTTAAGCTTAGACAAAAAGTCTTGAATAATCCATAGAGATTCTACTCTCTCTTTACTCTCTTGAATACGAATTACTTGCTATATTAATGAATCTCATTGAGAATTCTATGATAGGGTAGGAGCAAAATATATAATCGATAAGATTCTTTTTTAATTCACTATTATATATATATATTAATTTTAATTTAATTTTGATTATATATTTCTAAAAATTATATTTATAAAACTTTTTTAGTATTATAAATATCTATCCCAACTCATTTATCACTTCAACTGATATTAAATATATACTAAGAGTTAGGATAGTACAATAGACTAATAAAAACACATTACTTAGTTTAGAACCCAAATCAAGGAAACGTTACATCAAATCCTAGATGATATGCAAACCGGAAACCAAAACGTTGAAGACCATCATCAAATTATGACATAAAACGAAATTGTGTTGATATTATAGAATCCATTATCTCCCATCAAAATATCATCATCATCATCCCCCACTCACAAAGTCCACTACAAACAGCTTCTTTCTTTTTAGTGCCGGCAGGCCAACTTGTTATAGTCTCTTTGAGTCACTCAACAAAATGTGGTCAAGTATTTATCCCTCCAATGTCTGCCGATAAGGTGAGTTATAGGCCCAACCATTGCTAAGTTTGCGACTCTTTTAAGTCTATTTGGTATATATATGTAGTGGGGAATTCCACGGTTTTGGTATGCTCAAGTCTTTTCAATGGACACCTTCCACTACCTACCCCATTCTATCATGGAATTATGAACTTGAATTTTGGAGTTTTGTCTGCCATTAGTGAGTTTTGTTTTTCATTTCATATCCCCCCCCCCCCTTCTTTTTCTTGTTCTCAATTGAGTTCAAAATGGAACTCATTTTGCTTGTCTTCTCTTTAAGTTTTTATGATCTATATCTTGCACTTTTTTTTTATTGTGTTTTTCTTTTTCGCAATTTACGCTTCAACAAAAGGGTTAATAAGAAAGGAAATGTTGGAAATAAAACAAGGTTTTTGCGATCATCTTTTTGCATATGGTAGAAATAATAAGAGGGGAAAAAGAAAGAAGAAAAGAGAAATAATCAAATAGGAACGGTCTCTGATAAACCAACATACTAATATAGTATGTTTCTATCTTTAGATTTGAATAAAATCACATCAAATTGAAAAATATATACAGAACAAAGAATTTCTGTGTCATGCCCCGGAATAGAGGTCGGTGACGTGGAGCTCGCTAAGGGGTTATGCGCAAAATAATAAAGAAAATTCCCGACGAGCCCCACACTTAATTAAAATAAATCACAAGGGGGAGACTAAAACTTAAGCATCTCACACTGTACTAAACACATGATCTATCCACAGGATCTCATTACCATACATACATGAATATGTAAATAAGCATTACATTACATCATCCACAGTCTAGTTATCCAAATATTAGATTTTACAAATTCTTACATTTGTCCAAGAGGATGAACACAATCCTCACTTGATCGAACAGTAGCAAATAATCCAGCTACTCCGCACCGCTCCTAGAGTCGCCTGGGAGGGGTTTAATATATATATATATATATATATATAAATATATATATAACAAGGAAAACGTGAGCGAAATGCCCAATAGGATATAATTTGAAATAACTTTATAAGTAAATGAATAAATAAATAAGCGAGTAAATAAATAAATTGATAAGCAAATAAAATAAGACATTCAGTCCCGACATAACAGCCGGAACCTCACATTCTTTTTCTCAAAGGAATATATATATATATATGAAAATATCTGTATTATAGGCATCAACAAGTAATTTATACAATTACTTACACAACCACGTGCACAAGCCATACCCCCGGGGTTTCGGGTCCTGCCCCCAATGATGCACTCTCCACATCCTATTTTGGCCATCAGCCAGTTTACCGATTCACAAGATCTCTTATCTTAAAAAATCATTCATTAAACTTTATGAAATCGTTCATTATAATCTCATGAACTACACAAGCCATGAGTCCCACGAACTACATCAAGCCATGGTCTCATGTACTACAACAAGCCATGGGTACCATGAACTACATCAAGCCATGGGTTTTAAATGCTTTTCTTTCGCAACCAAGCCCCTTTCTTTAAAACATTTACAAGGCCAAAATCCTTTAAAATCAGACTCACAAAGAATAGGTTAAGAAATCCTACCTCGTAATTATCAAACCTGTGGCTAGCGGTGCACTATTCTGACTTCTGCTTCCTCAAGCCACTCAATCTGAGTCCTCAGCTATCACTGATACAAGACAACACTTTAGGATCAAACTCTCATTCCTAAAGCAACTCAATCTCAATTATACCATTTAATTTCCTATTAGTGTGCCTTAATCAATTTCATGTTTCAAATTATCATTCCAAGGGTTTTCAACCTCAAAGCATGGACTAAAGATGTTAATTCATTCATTCTAGGTCCTCAAACGAAGCTAATTTAGGTTCTCCTCGAAGACAGGAGTCAAAACAACATTTTCAGGTCAAACGGGGTCAAACCTCGTGTACACCGGTCGACCGGTGACAGAACAGTGCATCACCGGTCGACCGGTGGTGTGCAATCCGATTGACCGGACAGGTCGACCGGTGGCCTCAGTGTAGTCCGGTCGACCACACAAGTCGATCGGTGAAGAACACTAGTGCGAGAAAACTCATAAAATCAGTTTGAAAACCTGTAAATCTAGTCCCAAATCACAATATCTCAAGGGACAACCACTAGATCCGGGTTCTAGGTACTAAATCAAGTCTAAAGAACCAAAGATCTCCAATTTCTACCATAGTTTTACTCAAAATCCATCAAAACTCATTTCGAACCAAAAATAAGTTTTAAAATCTGAAAACTTGAGATTCAAGAGAGGTTCTTTCAGTAATCTTATCTCGAATCATTCTCTTGACGTTGAAAACTCTTTGAAATTCCTCTTTGGTTTGAGATCCGGTTGATGAAGCAAAACGGGAGAGAGAGAGAGTATGAGAGAACGAGAGAGTGAGAGAGTGAAAGAGAGAGAGAGTGCACGGGAAGGAAAAGGAAGGAAAAAGAAAAAGAAAAGGAAAAATGGACATGTGTCTAATATTTAAAATGACAGTATAGAAATGTGTCCATACACACTTCTAGTAAAAATATAAATATTGAGAATATTTAAATACCTTAGAATTATTAAACTTTACATGTCAAAAATATTTATTAATTAATAACCAATTAATTAATTCATATAAGACACACTAATAAATCTTAATTATCTCAATTAATCTTGTTTAATTCTTCGGGATAATACATTCTGATTTATATTTAATGACTGAAAAATAAAGAAAATAATTCATTTTTTCTACTCTATTAGAGAAATTCTCAATCAAATAATTCTTAATGGAATTCTTTGGTACAGTTGAAATAGCATACCACTAACTAAAAAAATAAAAATTCTTCTGTGGAAGGGAATAGAACGTAAGCGTGCCGCAACTTTAAGAAACAGGGGAGCAATATTTTACCAAATAAGGCCTATGAAAGATAAAATGTCACAGTGTTGCAATTTTGCATTTTTGGACAAAACTTTCATTTGTGTCGGGTCATATTTAAGCTAGCACCAAGTTAAAGGAAGAAACTTCGGAAATTTATCTCATAATTAGAGAAAAAAAAAAATAAAAGTCTCAAACAAGGTTCAACCCCAAGAAATCTGCCCAAAACACATGCTAAGACATGCCATGCATAACCATAATGATTTTTCAATATTTTTGCCCTCTCCACCCAATTATATGGATCATATGAGAGAAAAGCTAGACCTTTGAGAAAATTAGACATTGGAAATATACTTTACAAGAGAGGAAGCATTCAGATTATTTCAGTAATTATAGAGCTCGTTCATTTCACCGATTCGAGTTTTCAGTTCTAAGTTTTTATAATAAAAAGCTTTCAAAAAATGTCACATCTAATTTTTTTTTATTACAGTAAAAAACTTTTAAAAAATATCACATCACAATTCAAATTAAAAATTTAAATCCATAAAATGAACGATATCTATAATTTATTAACAATTAATCAATAATATGATAGTGACATGAAAGAAAAAGGCATTTCTATGGTAGAGTGAGCTCTTTTTCACTAACGGTAGGGTGACATCAAAAACACCTCCGGATTAAAGGTCAATGGCCCAAAATAACCACTCTCATATAAACAAAAATAAAGAGTTCACTTAGTTCACTGATTTAAATTTTTAATATAAATTGAGATGTAATTTTATGTGATAATTTTTTATTGTAATAAAAAAATTAAATATAATTATTTTAAGAATTTTTTATTATAATAAAATTTAAATTACCCATCTAATTAGATCCTTCAAAGTCAAAAACTTATCTCAAACATTTAAAAAAAAACAAAAAAAACAAAGAAACAAAAAAAACCTTCATCTCAGACCTCCTCCGATGGAATCCCTCTCCTCTCACGGTGCCGGCACGAAGACGGCGCATCTCGCTCCTCCTCCCGCGACAGCCCTCTCTCGACAACGGAACCAAATCAAATGAAGTCCTCCCAGCTCTCCTCCTTCGAGATCATCGCCGTTTCCCGTCAACTCTCCATCGCCGCCACATTCTTGTCTTCTTCGACGCTGGAGGTCACGCCGTCAGACCTCTTCAAGCTCGATATCACCAACGATTTCACTGACATTGTTAAGCTACCCACTGATTAATAGGACGAAGAGCATGGAATTTAGGGCGTTTGGGTTTGATTTGGTATTGATTGGGGCTTTGTCGTGGCTCTGTATTTCCAATTCTTCATATTCTTGTGCTGGTTCATCAAAAGAATGAGTCTAGTGAATTAATGATGTGAATTTGTTTTACAGGCAGTCTCTGATTGATGAAAGAATACTCATCTTTTGGGTTCTTAAAAAAGCACAAAAAAAAAAGTTCCCCTTTGTAATCTTTGGTAATATTTTCTGAATTTTGTGTAATATTATTATTGTGTTTTAAATCTGTTGAGTCTGCTTGATATGACGAACATAGATGTGTTTGTGGAAGAA
The DNA here is from genome assembly GCF_000414095.1 of Morus notabilis. Lineage (NCBI taxonomy): Eukaryota > Viridiplantae > Streptophyta > Magnoliopsida > Rosales > Moraceae > Morus > Morus notabilis. Next base: position 1,059,288 of record NW_010360565.1, on the reverse strand, counting down.
GAAAATGAAAGAACTTTTGGTTTCTGGGTTGTGAAGATGCCATAAACTCTTTTTCTCTCTCTCTTTTTTTTTTCTTTTTTAGTTTTGATATTTTCAAAAAATTATAGAGCTTCGGAAGCAATGTAGTGAAAGGGGTGGAATTGAGCAAGGCAAAGCTAGGGGTCGCCGGAGGATGGGTGCCAGGCGGTGGGGAGTGAAAGGGTCGGGTCGTTGAGGGGACGTCGGAGCGGTGATGGGTCGTAAAGCAAAAGATATATTCTTCTTCTTTTTTTTTTCTTTTTCTTATTCTTTTTTTTTTTTGTGTGTGTTTTTACAATAATTCAGTGTGTGTAAGACTATATACACCCTCACCAAGACTCATAATTGACCTACAGATCTAACCATACCGGTAGGGATTTTTGCCGCCCCCTACCATAGACTTGCCTGGAAAAAAATAATGCAAATTAGTGTTATTGATAAAATATTTTTATTTTTTATCGGTAAAGAAATAACCCTTTTAGCTTAGGAGTCATATATATAGATATTTTGTTTTCATGAGCATAACTTGGATATCAACATACTGGTAGTAAATAGAAGTTGATCTTTATTCTAATTTCTGTATTGAACTTTAAGCTCTTTCTGTCTTTCATCTAACTTTCTAACTGATTTTCTTTTCATCGCATAATTGACAAGCACTATTCATGCCAAACATAAGTTCTCATATTTTTCTAAATTATTCCGAGAAAGATTCAGCTTTCAACACGAAGAAAAGGACACCAAATTACAGCCTTTAGGTTACTATTAAGGATTATAAAACTTATTAAGGAAGCGAAGAACAAGAAGTAATGATAGGCCATAAATCTCCATCAATAAAAAAGAGAACAAGTACTAAAAGATCAAAAAGCCAAATTGTACTGTACAATTAGATGTTAGATTCTGCATACATGAGCAACATGTTAACTATGTATGTATTTTTTTTTTTTTTGCTTGTTTTGCGTAGTAACAGTAATATGCATGTTTCTGATTACAATATATGATTAAAATTCGATTAAAATAAAAAAGGAGAGATTATTTGGTATACTAGTAGATTAGGTTTTTTTAACAATTGAATATGCATATTTTTTTACTTTTACGTGATTTTATGCAGATTCAACAGACAGAAAACCTGATCTATCGAAAAAAAATCTCATAAAAATGCGCATAATTGATGGTTTAAAACATTTTTCATACTTTTTTTTTTTTCTCTTAACCAAGTTTCCACACTCAAACAGGGGGCGAATTTTATTGAAACTTGTAGAATTGATGTCGTGTCCAATTTTAAAGGATAGAGATATGCCGTCTAATTTCTCTTATTATCCGACGTCCAAGTTATAGATCATAAAAGAGGAACCACCAAATTAAAAAGTTGGGTCTGAAACAAACAAGGGACCAGATACCGAGCACCGAAAGGAGCACAACAGGAGATTCTAAGGCCGTGTTTGTAATTGATCCTGTTTTTAATTTTTACATTTTTTTTAAATAAAAACGTTTTTAAAACGGCGTTTGGCGCAATAAATATAAAAAATAGAAATAAAAATAATTTTTTGGTTTAGTATAAAATGAGAGAGAAATGAAAAATGACTTTTAGTCATTTTTTATTTTTTATTTTCATTTTCTCCTCTCTCGAGCAGAGAGAGAAAGAGAGACATTATTGAGTTTTTTTACACTGAAAATAATCTCTTGATAAAACTACTAAACACATTTTTAAAAATAATTTTTGTCTCAGATTGAAAACGCTTTTATTTTTATTTTTATATAAAAAATAAAATTATTTTAGAACGAGTTCTAAACGCGTCACACATAATGAATGTCACATATGCCTCTTGTGTTTCTGCATGGTGACAAAGCACGTACCAATGTCAATTGCCCTCTGAAAATGATCTCTTGCCGGCGAGGTCAAATCAAAATAGCCCCTTTTCGGTATAATTAACTGTCACGATTTTGATATATCAACCCATGATAGGTAGTAAATAGTATATCAACGAGGTGAGTTTTTGTATGCTCGAATATAATTATCTGCCTCTTCAGTTTCCGCTTATTAAAAATCACACGTATTACTTCTTTGAGCATTGCAGTCGAATTTAACAGTGGTTTCAGTCTCCAGTAGAGATTACCAATTACATTGGGGTCTTTCAGTCTGAATTACTGTTTGTATTTATCTGATTTGAAATGCAATCTCCACTTCCAAAAAAAAAAAAACAAAAGAAAAAAAAGGGTCTTATTACGTGTGTGCATTTTTTTTTTTTAAATCTTTCTCTAGCCTGAAGACCCGTGAGAAAGACTCGCAAGTCTCGTGCTAGTATCCTAGTGAGACTTTCGATCTAACTCTAGATGTTCTGATCTACCAGGCTTGTTTAGCATTGCTTTCTGAAAGAGCAATACTATAGGGTTCTAGTGGTTCTAAGCACCACACATCAAATAAAAGGTGATATAGTATCCTAGTGGCAATACTCAATATGGGGTTCACAAATCACAAGTAGGTTCAAGTCTTATTCATCTCACCGATTCGAGTTTTGTTATAGTGAAAAGTTCTCAGAAATAGTCACATCTAATTTTTTTATTACAGTAAAAAACTCACATAAAGTCACATCTCAACTCGAATTAAAAACTCGAATCAGTGAACTAAACGGATCCTGTTTTTATTAGTCGTAGTGCTTAATACTGTTGGTATTCTGAGCAATTTTTCTGTTTAATAGTTGCTTTCGAGTGAGTTCAAAAGTTATTTTTAACCTTTAGAAATGTAGGATCACTTAAATAATTTACAGTCACGGCCATAATTCATAAAAGTGGCGCCTATTTGCAAGACGAGAAAACTCAAAAAATATCTCTTTAAGTTTGTCTAAATACAAATTTTATCCTTGAGTTTTTTAAAATTCAAAAGGTATCTCTTATTTTTTTCAACCTACACAAAAAGTATCATTTCTTTTAATTTTTTAGGCTTAATTTTTTTTTAAAATGGTCAAATTGTCTTTGGATATTCAATATATTATTCAAATGAGTTATACTAACTTCCAAACACTCCTCTTAGATTTTTTTTACGGTACTAAAATAAACAAGTTTTTTTGTTTGCTTTTTTTTTTTTGAATGCTTTTTCGCTTTTTTTTTTCATTTTAATAAGAAAGTGAAATATTTTAAAAAAAATATATATTTTTTTTTTGAAATTCTATTTGGCAAAACATGACAAATTTATTTACCAAATTGAGGTGAAAGTGTATTTTATAGTGCATAATAAACCAACTTGCTAGAATTGTCTAATACTATTACGTGACAAAAAATTTACATATTTTTTTTTTTAAGATTTCACTTTCTTAATTAAATTGAAAAAAACTTGTTTAAATTGGTACTGTAAATTTATTAAGAGAGCCACTTGCTACTTGAAAAAAAAAGAAAAAAAAAATCTAAGAGTGGTGTTCGAAAGCTAGTATAGTTCAAAATTTGAATAGTATATGGGATATCCAAGGATAATTTAGCTATTTTAAAAAAATAAACCAGAAAAGTTAAAAGAGATGATACGTTTTGTCTACTTTGAAAGGCCCGTTTGGATTGGTTTTAAAAAAAGTTACTTTTGGTTTATTTAGTCCAAAAGCTGATTTTGAACCTGTTTAGATGCCAACCTTAAAGAGCTTTTAACTAAGCACTTTTAAAACAAGTCATCTCCTTAATGTTTATGAAAAGCTTTTTGTTTACATTTTTAACATTTTATTTTTGAACAAAAAATTAAATAATTCATTCATATCATTTTGTTACATTACTTGTTAGGTTTTTGGCACGATTACCCCCACACTTGTCGTGGTTTAGCAAATTGCCCATTAAACTTTTAATTTTAGCAAGTTACCCCCCGAACTTGTAAATTTATTGCAATATATCCCATATAATTAAATTTGCTAAATTTTGTTATTAGATTTAAGGGATTAAAAGTTGAGATATTAAAAAAATTGTGTCATATTTGAATTAGAATGTTGAAATTTTTTACTGAACGTGATTTTTTGACACTAATTTAACACAATCGTGGTCAAAATGGGGTATATTGTAACAACTTTACAAGTTAAGAGGGCAACTTGTCAAAATTAAAAGTTTAAGAGGCAATTTGTTAAATTACGACAAGTTGAAGAGGCAAATGTGCAAAAAACCCTTATTTTATGTAACAAGAAGTGCTTTTGACTTTTTTACTCAAACAAGTTCAAAAGCTCTTCTTAGATATAAAGCACTTTTTCGGGCACTATCCAAGTACTAATTAAAAAGCCCCAACTCATATTTATCTTCTTCTACTACTTAAAAGCACAAGCACAAGATACCCAAACGGGCCCTAAAAACACCGGAAATACTTTTTAAATTTTAAAAAACTCAGGGATAAAAGTTGTATTTAGACAAAACTGAAGGGATACTTTTTGGATTTTCTCTTGCAAGACTAAACATGCACGAGACAACTCGCAAGCTAAACAAAGAAAGAAAAAGAGTAACTTATAAGTTGTTTATAGTAGGGAGCTTGTTGTGTTCTGAGCAGTTGTTTTCCTCCCCTATAATGAATGAATGTTATTTATCTGTGGTGCGAAAAAAAAAGTTTATTTGTAGTTCCCAACCTATTAAGTTACCCTTTTTCTTTCTTGCCTTCTCTCTTATTTTTTGTTACTGCATTTTTTATGAGGGAATTTGAAGGAAAATATTGAAGAAATGGATTCAATATGCCAAGCAAGCAATAAAAATGCGTAGAGACAATAGATCACCTCTTGTGTATCCTATATCGATATGTTTATAAACATACTCTTCTAATCTATATCTATAGCTTGTACAAGCCAAGGTCAAAGGGAGACAAACGGGAGTGACACAAGGGAGCCAAAATTACTCCTTATAATGAGGTTTCCTCTACCTAACAAGCAATTACAGACTGGACTTGTATTGCAGCAAGAATTTCTTTTGATGGTTTCAATACTGAAGTTTAAGCCACAAAAACAATGAATACGATCAAGAAAAGAATTAAAATAGCGAATATTTTGATCAGAAGCCACCTATTTGATGATATTTGGTGGAGATGCCTCAGAAGAGCACCATGTGCACCTTCAACATTCGCCAATGACTCGTCCATGTTATCATCAATCCTGCTCACGTATTTACAAGCAGCTTTATGAAAGGTCCAAAATTTCTTTAGATTGCAGATAAAAAATTTCCATTGTAAGGCCAAGACACGATGATCAGATTCATTGCATATTCAAGCGATAAGACATAAGAGCGAACCTGATAGCTAGTTCCCCTTGTTGTGCGACCATGGTAGCCAAATGCGTAAAGATCCCACTGAGCTCGGAGATTGTAGATTCCACATTGTGAAGAGCAACTGCCCTGCTTTGCATGTAGTTTTCTTGCCTTGGAACCACCTGTTGTAGCATGGACATTTCCATCTGCTGGGATGGAGGGTTGTCTGCGGCTAATCTTCGTCTGGATTGACAATGTTTTAAAAGCAGCTATTTGCCGTCAGAAACAGCTAATCTTCTGAGTATATGTAGTATTAAAACATAGAAGCAACTAATTTTCAGCAAGAGAGAACTATTAGCAATCGCAATAGGCATATAAAGCGCTCTTGCGTTGGACATGCCAAGAATGAACATAACCAACAGAAATATAGACGGTTTGATTTTATGGAAATCATTGGAAACATTGATACAAATTGTGTCTACGAATGTCGACATTTGATGGGAATGTATCTTTCTCTAAGTTATCTTTATCAAGCATTTATATCTATGATTGTATCAATTAACAGGAAATATAATGTTTTACAACATATCATTTATAGGAAAATTGCCAAAGGGGGATAAAGAAAACTAGTATAGTTTAGATTGTTAAAGTACCTCAATTGGTTACCAACTTGAACTCCATTAGACGGCAATCTGTTGAGAGAGAGAAAAAGATGAATCATTTACCAGAAATAGAACAGTGGAAGGCCTGCCATTCCAGAAACAAAGAATGGATCATGTAATAAACTCAGTCATGACCCAATAAACACTCAGAAAAAGGTCCATTATTGATACATCATACAGAGAGAAGTGCAAGGCAAAAATAATTTGAAAAAAAAAAAAAAGAAAACCAGCGGTGGAAAACTTTTACGTTGCTTCAGTACGTATAATGTTCTAACATTTTGGAAAAAAGTACTTACGCCAATGGCTGGGAGCTGCCAAGAGAATTGGACGAACTTGACCAAGGGAGAGGCTCATTCACAGTTTTCGCCTGATTTTTGAAAGGATTTTCTCTTGATGCATTTGTGGAAAATATCTGCTTCCTGTTCTCATGAGCCTTGATATTCTGAGGGGATCAGAACTTATATACATAAGAGAGCAAAAAAAAAAAAGCCTTCATTTTAAGCAGTAAATAATTCATAAATCAAGTTAGCACTCACTTCTGTTCTAGCAGTCAACACATCTTGAAGCTGTTTGGTAGCTCCCATAAGCCTGCTCTTCAAATCATCACAAACAGCCGTGGAATGAACAACTTTGTCCTCTGAGTAATTTCCATCTGCAATCTCCATATTTTGAATGGTCTGCAAATCCGTGAGAGCTACATTGAGCGTTGTTATGTCATTCTTTATCAAGACAGTTAATTCCTGTATCTCCATGATCGGATCATCAAACATCGATGACCTTTTCGCCACTGCATAGATTAAAAAAAAAAAACAAAAACAAAAAAACAAAACAGCAAAGCCAGAGTTCAACATAACATCATTCAGTACTTGAAATCTCAACTGCTTCCAGACCTAGTTGTAACAATGTTTTGACAAAAATCAGAAAGCACATAGTTTTAAACCTTCAGATCACATCAGAATTGTATAAGAGTTTTCCTTTAAAAAAAATAAAAATAAAACTACAGTTTAACAGAACACAAAGAAAAAGAACAAACAAAAATCTATTCCAAAGGCCACAAAAGTGCTTCCAAATTTATAAACGAATAAAGGCTAATATATGACATATGCAAAGTGTAAAAATCCAACTGAAAAAATTATGCAAAAGCCATATAAAGAAGCTAATCCATTGAACTTTAAAATCAATACCCAACTGTAAATCGTCTTACATTACGCAAATAAGTTCAATACATATAATAAGACCCATAAATTGTTTCCGTAATCTAAAATCTAAAAGCAAAGCACAGCAGCTCTCTTCTCATATAGATCTTGCTCTGAAATACTAAAATAAGGCCGCATACTCACACTAGATATTCAATTCTCAATATAGATACACATATATATTCATTCAAATTCACAGCCAAAAGAAAAAGAAACGGAAAAAGAAGTAAGAGAAAATATACATTGGGCGAGCCTGGAGATTTTCTGAGAGGTTTCGTGGATCCCCAAACCGATCCGAGAGGCCTTCTTGTTGAATTCGGATCTGGAAGATGCAGTCGCCGAAGGCTTCGACGGGGATGGGAAGTTTTCGGGTTGATTAACGGCTGTGATTCCTCCGATCCTTTTCAGAGTCTCGGAGAGTGATTGGAACTCCACCGTCCGATCTCGGTAGGGGGAGGCCATGATCGGGATTGTGTTGAGAAGGCCTCCTCGTCAGCTGCAAAAATGGTTGTCGGAGAGATGTACCAAATTAGTTGTTCGTTGGTTTGTCGGTGGAGGAATCGCCTGCAAAAAGGAACTGGGAAATAAAAATGCAGCCTCAGCAGCTCTAGCCTCTATTCTAGGTCCAATCAACTTGGGCCATTTCCCACTTGGGCCATTTCCAAGAAAACGAGTTAAAACGCGCGTATTCGTAGGCCACGGTCTATTTCAAGTTTAAAATCTGAGTTTTATTAGAGTAAAAATTCTTAAAAATAGTCACATTTATTTTTTTTATTATAGTAAAAAAATTTTCACATAAAATAACATCTTAACTTAAATTAAAAACTCAAATTATTGAAGCTCAAAATGTATTAGGAGAGAATAGATACTAGATGGATATGGCATGGGGGAAAACGGCATGTAGTGAAAAGGTTTAGTGTCGTTTTCCCCCTCAATCTTTTGTTGTATTGCGGTGAAAAAGGCAAAGCCATATGTCCTGTTTGGAAGTATATTTGAACGATAATTTGAGTTTTGATTCAAATTTTTTGCCACAGAACTACTGGCGGGAGGATTTTGATTCAAATTCTAACATGGTTGGCATGTATGCTGCCGTTCAAATATTTTGCGGTTGTTTAAGCACGAAAACGACATTTTATTTGAGTAGTTGGTGTGAAAACTTTTGCCGATAAATTATTTGTTTGTTTTTTTTAATAATTATAAATTATTTGTTTGTTCTTTGAAACTTTGTTGTCTTTTCAACAAGTAGAAACGACTTGCTGCAATCCTATTGATTCATCTCGATTGACGTGAAGGACAAGTATTTTATCATATATTTTGCTGTCATTTGTCGATACAATGACTGTCGTTTGCGATTCGGGGCAATTATAAGTCGGGTAAAATATTTTGCTGTCATTTGTCGATACATTGACTGACGTCCATTTGTTGTCCTTCATCAGTGCATATGTCGTTTTCTTTTTGAAACATTGTCGTTCAACTGCGGAAAACAGCAAGATGACTGCGAATTTTATCGGGAAAAAAAATGTATTTTGTCGTTTAAATATTTTTCCGTCGTTGAAGCATGAAATGGACCCTATTGGTCAAGCCCGTCTCATAGATTAAATGGACCTCTTTTCTATAAGCCCAAAGTAACATCCAAAACAAGCCCAAAGCAACTTGCAATCAGCAAGGGCCATCAGATCCAAAACGAACAAAAACCACAACCGTCCGATCTAGGTTTTCAGAAAACACAACTTCCTCCACCTCCCACAATTGTCATATATAAACACAAAACCATAACATTTCCCGTCTTTCACCAGACTTCTTTAGCATCCTCCTAGGGTTTCATCCTTAAACCTCCATTTCCAAACACAGGAGAGGTTAAAGAGACGGCGCTGCTCAGCTGTCCGCCTTGACCTAGCCTTAAGCTTTGTCTTGGCCCTCGATTTTGCCTCTTTTTTTTGTTAACAGTCTCTCTCTCTCTCTCTCTCTCTCTTAAAATCCCATAATAAAAAATGGTTGGAAAGCTCTCCAAGGCCGACAAGAAGATCGCCTACGACGCGAAGCTCTGCCAGCTCCTGGACGAGTACTCCCAGGTCCTGATTGTAGCCGCCGACAATGTCGGATCCAACCAGCTCCAGAGCATCAGGAGGGGTCTCCGAGGTGACTCCATCGTTCTAATGGGGAAGAACACCATGATGAAGAGGTCCGTTAGGATCCACTCTGAGAACACCGGAAACAAGGCTTTCCTCAATCTCATTCCTCTCCTTGTCGTACGTTCTTTGATTGGATTGGATTTACTTTTTTTATGATTATTATTTTGTATTTTGAACATTTTTTGTTTCTGTTTGTTCTAATTTGATTTTTTTGGTAATAGGGAAACGTGGGTCTGATTTTCACCAAGGGTGATTTGAAGGAAGTTAGTGAGGAGGTTGCCAAGTACAAGGTGAGACGCTTTATGGTTGTTATTTAATTGATGCTCATTTTTTGACAAATTGTTGTAATATTACTTTAGATCGATTCATTATAGTAGAGTGGAAAGTAAGAAATTTTAGTTCTTTTGATCAATTTCTAGCAATATCAGTATTTGGTTTATATTAGTAGAGTGAAAAGTAAGAAATTTTAGTTCTATCGAGTAATTTCTAACATTACCATCTTGGATTGATATCATTGGAATGAAAAGTAAGAAATTCTATTTCTTATGAGTAATTTCTACCACTACCATTATTTTAGTTTTACTACCAATTTCTTTTATGTTGAACTGGTGTTTTCAATGATCTACTTGAAGTTCGCTTGAATGCTGAATCTCTTCAAACAATGGAACATTTTGTTTTTACATAACCCCACATTGTTTCTTCTGGTTTTGGTTGGTTTTACTTAGTTTTGCTCAATTTTATTAATCTAGTCTTCCGGATTTGCTAGGTCGGAGCCCCTGCTCGTGTTGGTTTGGTTGCCCCAATTGATGTCATTGTTCCTCCTGGCAACACTGGGCTCGATCCTTCCCAGACCTCTTTCTTCCAGGTTTGTGATAAACTGATAACCCACGGAAATCATGGTTTTTTTCTTTTTCCGTCCATGCTTATTTTCTCAGTACTTTTATTTTTTTTATTTCAGGTGCTTAACATTCCCACCAAGATTAACAAGGGTACTGTTGAAATTATCACCCCTGTTGAGCTCATTAAGAAGGGTGAGAAGGTCGGATCTTCCGAGGCTGCCCTCCTTTCCAAGCTTGGGATCAGGCCCTTCTCATATGGTCTCGTTGTCCTTTCGGTCTACGACAATGGTTCAGTCTTTAGCCCAGAGGTGCTTGACCTGACTGAGGATGATCTTGTTGAGAAGTTTGCTGCCGGTGTGTCATTGGTCACCTCATTGGCATTGGCCATCTCTTACCCGACCCTTGCTGCCGCACCTCACTTTTTCACCAATGCCTATAAGAATGTCCTTGCTGTTGCCGTTGCTACAGAGTACACCTTTCCACAGGCTGAAAAGGTTAAGGAGTTCCTTGAGGTAAAGTTCTTTTCTTTCGACAATTCAAAGATCACTAGATTTGCTAAAGTTCATTTTTTTTGTGTATTGACTTATTTTTTTGGTGTGGTTGCAGGATCCTAGCAAGTTCGCGGTTTCTGCTGCCCCGGTTGCTGATGCAGGTGCCGCTGCTGCCCCAGTTGCTGCCAAGGAGGAAGAGAAGAAGGAAGAACCGGCTGAGGAATCAGATGATGATATGGGTTTCAGTTTGTTTGATTAAGTTTTATGGTAGTCGTATGTCTTTAGGATTTTGATGATTTCATTCGCTTGAATTTTTTTTGGCAGTTCCATACATTTTCGTTTATGTTGCTACTTTGAGGGTAATTTAATATGATGGTTTTAGGGTGTTGAGATTTTTTCGTGTTAACAATTACGTTTATTTGTTTTTGTTATACATTGTGCATCTTCTTCATTATATTTCGACTTGTTACGGCTCTTGGACCATTGGCCTCATTGTCTTTTTCGTGGTCAATTTTTATTTGGGTTTTTAATCAAAATCTTCTACTCAGGCTTCAGTTTTGTAAATTTGGCTGGGTACCCAGAAGTCTAGTCAAGTTACTTTTACGTATAATTATAAATAAAGAATTACATTTTCCAAAGTGTATATTTGAGTACTAATTCTCTTAGGTCCTGTTCACTTTGCTGATTCGAGTTTAGAATTTGAGTTGAGATGTGATTTTATATGAGAACTTTTTACTGTAGTAAAAAAGTTAGATGTGATTGTTTGTGAGAGTTTTTTACTGTAGAAAAATTTGAATTATAAACTCAAATCAGCGAAGTGAACGGGGCCTTAAAGTGGATAAACTAGGCCTTTATAAAGTTTCGCCGGTGCAATTGTCAATGCCTATATTAGGACACTTTTTTTTCATTAATAGTATATTCCAATGTTACATACCAACTGTTAAAGTTGTATGCGAAGTCTGAAATCTACAATATGATTATAACTATTGGGAATTGAATGGGTACTAACTGGTGAACCACCGGTGACTAACAGCACCAACCGAAAACCACTAGAAAAAACCACCTCCAAGCGGTGGCCGACACAATCGGTTGGTGAACCGAACCAATGAATGCCGCTTCGGTCGGTCTGTGGTTCAAGTTTCTTCTGTTGGTCGGTGACCGAAAAACCGAAGATACTTATATTTTTTGTAAATTTTCTCTACGGCGTTCCTCTCCACAAATGTCGCCGCCGTCCCTCTCTGCAAATGCTGCCGCCGACCGTTGTTCTGCAAATGCTGCCGCCGACAGTTCTGCAAATCCCCAAAATCATTTGCGATGAAACCCTACAATAGCAAAGCTCAAATTCAACAACGAGGAAAGCCCAACATGAGAAAGTCCATTTAAGTTATCATTAGCCAAGCCCAAAATGACGAAGTTAAAAGGCCCAAAAAAAGAAGTGAAACGCAGCTAGCGTTTCACTAGAGCCCATTGAGCCACCATCACTACTTCTTCGAAACCGTAGTACCCCCTGCAGACATCATCGTTAACTTTCCTCCATCACTGCCTTCTTCTTCGTCAAAGCTTGTATCGCTGCCGACCATTCTCCTCCCTTTGTAAACGCCGTCCAAGCAGCGTCGGTGACCGACCGATTTGAACCGATGATTTTCGGCCACTGAAACATCGGTTTCTCCTTTCATTTCGTCGGTCCTCGGTTTCCGTTTTTTGAGAAACTGATGATGTCGGTCGGTGACCGAACCAACGAAAATCATCGGTCACCGACCGATGTACAACTCTAATAGGCACCAATCGAATTATTTGTTAAATCACAACTCCAATTCTTTAATATAGTGTTGTTTTTTATAAAAATTTAAATTTAACTTTTTCGTTAAAGAATTTTCTTACGTAAAAAAAGTTTTGAGTTGTGAAAAAGGAACGGCTAGGTCGTGTTTAGAATTGGTTCTATCTTGTTTTCACGTTTTTTGAAAAAGAAAAAATAAAAATATTTTTAAAATAATTTTTGACGTAATAAAAATAAAAAATAAAAAAAAATAATTTTTTAATTTAGTGTAAAATGAGAGAGAAATGAATTTAGTCGTTTTTTATTTTTTTTTCTCTCAAGCAGAGAGGACAAAGAGAGACATTAATATAGATTTTTTTTACACTAAAAATAATCTTTTGATAAAACTATTAAATACATTTTCAAAAATAATTTACATCTGAGATTGAAAACGTTTTCATTTTCATTTTCATACAAAATATAAAATTATTTAAGAATGAGTTTCAAACGCGAGTGTTTTCCATTTCAAAAGAAATTTATATAATCTACATAAGTCTCATTTATTCCACCGATTTAAGTTTTGTTACAGTATAAAGCGCTCAGAAACAATCACATCTATTTTTTTTACTACAGTAAAAAGTTCACATAAAATTATATCTTACTTCAAATTAAAAATTTGACTCAGCGAACTAAACAGACCCATAATATTTAGTGAAACTATACTTTTTTTAAAATTTTTTTAAAATTGTTTTTTTACACGTCCTCTTAGTGTTTGGGCCTTGGGCGTAGTTCGAATTTTCCTCAACAGGAAATGGGAGCATCACTTGTTGTACTTGCCCTTGGGTTTCTCGAATTTGTTTCATGCATCGTTGCATCTGCTTGGGCTAATCAATATAATTGAACCTTTACTTGAGTTTCATGTTGGTGGTGAGCAATATGATTGCTTAATCATTTAAGTGCTCAAACCGCATGACACTACGCGACTTTTTTTTTTTCTTTTGTTTTTGTTTTTTGTGTGGTTTGGGGTCTAATTAGTATTTAATTGTGCAGTGCACTTTGGCTTGCTGTTTGAACACTTTTGAAACCACATTGCATATTTTCATTAGCGTGATTTCTAATGTGATTTCTGAATTATTTTTTAATATTTGATATTTTTATATTTTTGTAAGCTTTTAGCACAAATTTTCTAATTTTACTTGGGTGATCTAAAGTTTGTCAAGGCTTAAGGCCCAAATTGCACTACACCGAATAACGTTGGTGTCCTTTCCCATGGTTATACAACCATGACTAAAAAGAAAAATCCTCTAACTGCACCTGTGATTTGGTGAAAACTTTCGATAATAACTGCCGAGATCGCGATACACTCACCACTAGTGTTAAGACTTGATGCATGTAAAAGATCTAACACAGAATAAAACAAAAATGATAATATTTAACTGCATGGAATTGAATAGAAGTAGTCGGTATAAAATAATAACGTTAAAGACTTGACGCGACACAAAAAAAGTGTTAAGAACCAATGTGCAACACAAGGGTAAGGTTAATCCCCTTCCCTCTTGTAAGTCTTTTTCGCTCTTTGTTCAACATCCCTTTAGTCTCGCTCTTCTCTTCGGCCGGAGAGTATGGGCAAGATTGAGGCCCTCGGCTCTTCTTTGGGCTTGTCCCGGGCGAGTTGAGTTTAAGTTGTTTATCTCAAATCACGAGGGGTTTTTGTTGTAATCTTTCCTAGGGGTGCTGTTGAACCGTTTTGCATTTTTTTTATATTTGTAAAACTAGTATTCTAGCAAAAAGAAGAAAATAAAGTACTACTGAAAGTGTCATGCATTTGCAATATCATGCCATGTATACAATTACATAGCCACATACATCGATACGCATAACCATTAACCAAAATGCGAATGATTCGGCCAAATGTTCTCTCACTAATTCTTTTTTCGGCTTCTTTCCATCAAACTTATCCAAATAGCCAGATCACAATCCCACCAATCAAGCTCCGAATTATTAGTTGCTGTGCAACTCAAATCTTATAAATTTTTCTATAGCCTAGCGCTTTATGTTAGTAGTTTAACTTGTTACGAAACGTGAGTTTCTTATATTGTGGGTCACATATTTATTTAATAATTATATTAAGTTATTTAATTATTTAGGCTAATTTAAATAATTTAATTATTGATAACCTAACTAGTCTTCTAATAGGGTATGAGCTGAATGAATTGATACCCATATTGACCCAATTAGGTTTAATGAGAACTTAATGAAGCAGTATATAAAGAAACTAAGATTATGGTTCCCAATATGTCAAATCATAAGGCAGTTTTCATTCTTTCCCATCTAGAGAGAAAACACCCATTAAGGAACTAAGAGATTTGACTGAGAAAGACAATAACCGTCGTGCTCATTATCTTAGAGAATTCTACCGGAGATCTAAAGGCTGCATCAATGGAAACAGAGAATTCTACCGGAGATCTAAAAGCTGCATCAATGGAAACATGTCAGAGTTCTAACTTATTTTCTTAGTAATTTGGTGTGATAATTCCTGAAATGTGGAGTAAGTATTTAAAGATTCAACAAGTGGTATCAGAGCGATCATCACATTAAATTATTGAGAGAATTTTTATCTCTAATATATCTGGTTGAATAATCATGTGAATTTTTTTGGTGATTGATTTTAATCAAATTTGTTGAATAAATTCAGAATTATATGTTATTCACAAATTGATTTTCTGAAAAATTGAGGATTAAGAAAATTTGGTAAAGAAATTAGTTAAAGTAAGTTTTTCCTTTTTCTGGAAAATTTTTTTTTTTTCCTTTCTTCGTTGTCTTCTCCGAAACGGAGAAGGATTGTGGCCGGGGGGAGGCCCGGCCGCCCGCGCGCGGGAAACAA